>NW_007578608.1:249745-252774 GCF_000690725.1 Stegastes partitus
AAAAAAAAAAGTGAATTAAAGCATTAATGTTGCTATGTAATAGCCCTATCTCATGTATCCTGAACTGCAAATTTTCCAATTTGGTAATTGCACTGTTTCAAATTGCATTTTCAATTTAAAATCAATGACTTGTTCCGCTCTTAGGCATACATTTTATGAGCACAGCATCGGTGTTGACTCTGCTTAGCTCAGACCTTCTCATGCCTCAGTACTCCAGGAAGACTGAAATAAAACCCTGTTCATTCTCCTTCACAGACGTTTAGGTAGTTGTGCCTTCATTAGACCCTGACAGAGGAGCTGGACAGGAAATGTGGGAAAGATCCAGGTAGGGCCGGACCAGAGTATGGCTCAGTATTAAATGACCACTTAGTGATCTGATCCGCGCTCCTCTGGCCCCTAAAGGATGGGGAACTCCATTAGAAGTTGCTTAGTTTGGCTGTGTCCAGGCCCCACGTCAGGTCCGCCAGAATGGGACGCAGGACCAGAGGATCCCCAACCGCAGCTAATTCTCTGCTGCTCCTATCGAGACGTGGTGCTACTGAACCAGCACACACTCAGCAGACGTTGTTTTTCACGATCCAGGGCCACGAAAGGAACGAAGACTGGTCCAACGCTCACCACCGAACACCGACTTCTGTCACCGGAACCGCGGCTCCGTCCAACACGCACTTGAGCTACTGCGTCAAAAAATACTGAGAAACGGGATCCCGGTCCGTTGTGCCGGTAAACAGCAGCTCTTAACGATGCATCTCCCCTCACGGATTTCACAGCTCGCTATGCAAGGCAGCGACGAATTGTCGGAGGACGAAAGAAAAGGAAAAGGCAGGCGGTGTTTACCTGGATCAGATGCTTTTCTCTCCGTGCGGCAGCGATGCGGAGCCGCGGACGGTGCGCAGGAGGCGGGCTGGTGCTGGAGGAGACGCTGCTTCGGTGCTGTCCTCCCTCCTTCTCTCGCTTCTCGGGATGCTCCGTCCTCTCCTCCTCCTCTGCTGAAGCTGCATTCAAGGACGGGCCAGCCTCCCTCCCTCCCCTCAGCATCCCTCAGCCTCCCTCCCTCCCTCCCTCCACCCCTCTGCTCTGCTCTCCGCCGTCAAGCCGCCACAACACAGCCGCACATCCGGCCTGCGCTCCAGCAGCAGCAGCATCCTGCCCAGCAATAAACATGCTCACCCACATCATGTAACACAACACAGAACATTTGTTGGCTTTTTGTGTATCATTGTGTAGTTCCATAACTTTATTTCAAAATTAGTAATCTCAATGATTAATCACACTGAGGAGATTTAATGTATTTTACATCATTTGTGTTTTAATTCTTGATAGTTAAATGATTAGTTCATTGTTTTTAGTTTTCAGAGAGACAATAAGCCAATTTGAATTATTTTATATTATGTTTGTTTTTTATGTATTGTTGAGGGGTTTTTTGTTGTATCTGTTGGTCTCATTTCACATTATTGTGTTTTGCTGTTTACATGATATATGGGGATAAACAGGTTCAAAGCCTGCACTTTGGTGTTAAAATGTATGTGTATATGTTCATATGAAACATGACCGGTTGTGCCAGGGATGTGTGTGTCCACCCCTATCATTTAATGAAATAGCAGCTATAATAGAAATAACTATAAATGTATGATATATAAACACTTAACAAAAACATCCACCAAAAAGTGAACNACTAAACACAAATCTGCTACTGCAAGTATAAAACTTCACTTGATATTATAAGAGTTTGTACATTTTTCAACACAAAGAAAAGTATCTTGTGTGTCTGGTTTCTTCCAACTGGGAGTCAAAGGCGTCAGACAACAATCAAAAAAGAACTTGTGTGAAGTCAAAATCAAGAATATGCTGAGTATTGTCACACTTCAGTACCGAGAGCATTTTCCAGGTCTTATAAAGACTGACTGGAAGAATGAGCAGCAGCTTCCACTTTTCATTTTCTATGCGCCTCTCCCTACAGAGGAGGCCAACAGCATCTGTGAAGTCAAACATTTCTGCTCCAAAAGCTCCCTTCTCAGAGGCAAAGACACATGACGTGACTAGCAGGTACAATATCACATAATACTGTGTCACATAACCACAACGCAGTGCTAGCAAGTTAGTAAGTAAGCATTTAAAAAGCCCATATAGCAAAAACAGTGGCAGGATTCAAATAAACTAACTCAGTGGCCACAATTAAATACAATATCAAAAAGCAGCTGGAATAATATAATATAAATACTGTCAGACCCTTCAGAGGGGATTTTAGGATATAACTGTGACTCAATAAGGAATTTTTAAGACAGTGCAGAACATTCAGAAGCACAGCACTGCTAGTGAGAAGTAATGGATGGAATTTTTAACTAAAATCTTATCACGCCTCAGATCTACAGACAGATTTCTAAAAACCCTGTTAAGCTTATATTTAGTGACCATGAAAAGAGACCAGAAATGTGGGGCAAGAGAGCAGCAAAGGTCCAGACGGCGAGGAATCAAACCTCAGACTCACTACTGACGACATCTGTGCCAATGCTGTACACACCCTGAGCGTTTGGCCTTCAGGTCGCCCAAAACCCTGTTCATTCTTAACAGCTCAGTGAAATGCAACTTATTATTATGACAGTGGTATTTGGGGAAAACGTCTAAGTGGGATATTTGGATTTTATTCGTAAAAGCTCCTGTTCAGTATTCACTGTGTAACAGATGAAAGACCATCAAATGGTGAAGGAAAACACTGAGATTATTCCAACATTTATTAACGACAAAGCAAAGATAATCAGGAGGTTTTGAGTGAGAAGGAAAATGTTTTTTTCAACATTATGAACTTCGTCTGTGTTGCAGGAGAACACATTTATTTATCGACGTAAGGACGACAGAATGAATTTGTAAAACCATTAACACAACTGTTTACACTCTGGCTCAGACGCTCTGTTAAATGTACGTGTGGCTAGTAATGACACAGGGTTAAAGTCAGTCCAACACCAGCATGCAGCCGGAACACCGTAGTATACACCCATCAATGGGCCACATAAACTACCCCCCAAAGTTTT
>NW_007578608.1:254909-263189 GCF_000690725.1 Stegastes partitus
ATGATGTCTGTGTGGATGCTGTTGTGACCTTGTGTCTGTCTGTCAATTGTGCTGCTGCCTGTCTTGGCCAGGACACTCTTGTAAAAGAGATTTTTAATCTCAGTGAGCCTTCTCCTGGTTAAATAAAGGTTAAATAACTTGTCATTTAACTGGCAAAGGGCAAAGAACATGTACACTGGACAGTCTGTGTGAGACGTCGAGGTAAAATGGTAAATGGTCTGCTTTTATACAGCACTTTTCTACCTGCATGGACCTCAAAGCGCTTTAAAATGTGTTTCTCATTCACCCAATCACACACCAGTGACGACAGAGCTGCCATGCATGATGCTTGCCTTCCATTCTGAGACTCAATGTCTTGCCCAAGGAAACTGTGATGTGAGGAGGACCAGGGGATGGAACCACCATCCTAGTGGACAACCCACTCTGCCACCTGAGCCCAAGGTCGCAGTGTTTAGTGTCTATGATGTAAAAAAACATTTTTGAATGGACTGCACCAGACAAACATACATCAGAGGGAGAACAGTCACAGATGACAATGTTAGCATGTTTCAAATCTAACTGACAAATGTGGTAACAGTTGAGCTTTGCAACTTGAAAGCATGACACGGCCTGGTGATGAGTGTAGAAGGCCACCTGAATAAACTTTTACTACTCAGATGTTGATTATTGTAATGATCTGTAATGAAGTGTGCCATAAATAACAGTAGCTAAGTCTCTCACTGCTTCTGTTAGTGCCTTACTGTTGAATGGACATAATAAAAGTGCCAACACAACACACAAGTGTGACTTTGGACTGATGCTAGTTTTTCTCCTCCATTTTGAACAGTTTCAAAGCTTTGTAAATTCACTGGAGAGGCTGTCAGACACCTGTAAAGGCAACCCAGATTAAGCAGTGGATGGACAGGGACTTTTCCAAGTCAAGACTTTCCTTTTATAAGATGGGCCCAGTGTTTTGAAGGGAGCGGAATCACCGGACGGCTCGTTTCCATCCAGCCTCAAACCACTGAATAGTGTGTTCAGACAGTGACGAAACAAATAACAGGAGATTCTCTCAGCACTCAGCTCTCACAAAGCAGGAAAATCAAAAGAAGGGAAATGACAAACATGATGAGATAGACCATTAAAATCTAAGACAGACTATGGGGGAGCATGTCTACCACCAACATGATAAGAGAGGAAGACTCAAGAAGAGGTATGTTTCCCCCAAAGAGGGTGAACATTTTCACACTGACCCATGCCCCTAACATTTGATCCACAGATCCATTGAAAACACCCTCACCTGCGGTCCCTGCTGGGTTACCGGGGGTAGTGCGCAACTCACAAATGTCCTGACAGACTGGACAGTTGTTGTTAGACTGAATGTTGAATTTGCCATGTTTTTCATGACAGTGACATCTCTGCTGATGTCTTCCAGATCATTTCCATTTAAGGAATATTGGAATATAAAGGAGAAGCATTGTAATGTAAACAGTATTAAAAGAACTGAATACCAATGACATACAGTTGAAGCCAGAAGTTTACATACACTGTATAAAAAGACATAAAACCTTTTTTTTCTCATGATTTGACATTAAATCAGACTAAACTTTTCATGCTTTAGGTCAGTTAAAAAAGTATATACATATATATATATATTTGCTAACTGCCAGAATAATGAGAGAAAGAATTTTTTAGACCATTTTTTAAAATTACTTTTTCAAAGTCAGAAGTTTACATACACTAAGATCACTCTGCCTTCAAACTATTTGGGAAAGCCCAGATGACGATGTCATGGCTTTGGAAGCTTTTGGTAGGTTAACTGACAACATTTGAGTTAATTGATGCCTGAAGGTTTCACGTTCATCTGTTCAAACAATTACATGCAAGTACAAACACTATGGGAATGTCCAGTGATCATACCACTCAGGAAGGAGACGGGTTCTGTGTCCCCGAGATGAAGTGTTTTGGTGAGAAATGTGCGCATCAACCCCAGAACAAAAGCAAAAGACCTTGTGAAGATGCTGCTGAAGCTGGTAAGAGAATGTCATTATCCACAGTGAAACCAGTCCTGTAGCGACATGGGCTGAAAGAATACTCAGACAGGAGGAAGCCATTCCTCAAAAAGGAATATATAAAAAAGCCAGATTACAGTTTGTAAATGCACACAGGGACAAAGACCTTCATTTTTGGAGACATGTCCTGTGGTCTGATGAAACAAAATTTGAACTGTTTGGCCTTAATGACCATCGTTACATTTGGGGGCGAAAGGGGAAAGCTCGCAAACCTGAGAACACCATCCCAACTGTGAAGTACAGGGGTGGAAGCATCAGGCTGTGGGGATGTTTTGCTGCAGGAGGGACTGGTGCACTTCACAAAATAGATGGCATCATGAGGAAACGACCCTAAGAATACGGCCGAATTAGTTAGAAAGGGGCTTCAGGCCAACAAAGTCAATGTTCTGGAGTGGCCATCACAAAGCCCTGATCTCAATCACGTAGAAAATATGTGGGCAGAATTGAAAAGGTATGTGGAGCAAGGTGACCAACAAACCTGACTCAGTTACACCAGTTCTGTCAGGAGGAATGGGCCACAATTCTATCAAACTATTGTGAGAAGCTTGTGGAAGGAAACCCAAAATGTTGACCCAGGTCATACAGTTTAAAGACAATGCTACCAAATACTAAAGAAATTAACAGAAACTCAAAAAAATCTCTGTCTCATTATTCTGGCATTTAGCAAATAGAAATAATTTTGGTAATCCTAACTGACGAAAACAGGAAAAGTTTAGTCACATTTAATGATTGTGAGCAAAAAAAGAAAAAAAAACAACGTTATGTGTCTTTTAATAAAGTGTATGTACACTTCTGGTTTCAGCTGTGATAATCCAGCGACATGTTCAGTGAGCTGCATGAAAAGAAAGGCTGTTTTGGGGACTCCCAGGCTGTTGGATATCTATTCTGGTGTGTGTGTGTGTGTGTGTGTGTGTGTGTGTGCGTGTGTGTGTGTGTAAGCTATCCCACTATACTGAACAGTACACCTCTGCATGTACATCCTGGTTGTCTCCATGCTGGATAATGTTTATCCTTGAACAGGAAGTTGTTAAGTGGTACTGTTTCAAAGTTACCACAATAATAGCCTGTTTCTGAGGATGTAGATTTCAGGTTTAGACCTGCCACTGGATGCACATTTCACACAGCTTGGTCCTCTCCTTCCGCTATCTCAGTGTTCCTGCTTCCAGGACTCACTTCACTACAGGAAACAACAACAACCAGGTTGGCCCACACTGAAAATTGTTCTAAATACATTTTGTAGAGTGCTCCCCTCACTGCGTGCAAATGTTTCACCAATGCAGTTTCCCATCTCTGCTTTGAGGGAACATTATCAGTTGCATCCTTGACTTGGCTCTGCCCGATATGATTGTGATTGGTTTAATGAAATACAAGCACACTGGAGGGTTTTAAAGCAGAATGATAGTGAGTTGCAGTCAGACCGTTCTCCAGCTCAGACACAGTGATGTGGAGACAGGTCTGGCCAAGATTCCACTTCACCTTCTTTTTTATTGATTTTTGAGAGCTAAAAAAAAACTTCTAAAACCTTATAAAATCGAATCTTATTCTACAGAACAGAATGGTCTGGCTATGTGACACTACAACAATAACAGCTAAGACCGTTTCTAAAATCTTTGATATTTTTGTTTCTTCTCAAGCTTGTAGCAGAACTCTACACTGTCTGCACTTTTCACTATTTACTTTTCACTTCATTTTAAAATACACAGCCTAATAAATACATAAATTGCAATCAGTGAATCAGCCTATTGATTTTTTCCTTCAAGTGTATGTATATCACGTGTTAAGTTACACAGAAACCACTCATTTGCTGTTACAAGACAGAGAAGCTCCTATGGTCAGCACAGAGCTGCAAGCCAGAACCTTTTATTTTGAAGGTAAAACAGGTCACCTTGTACCAGCTCCCTCACTCCTCTGGTGCTTTTGACAGAGCTTCTCCATCGTTCAGACTGAGCGGCGGCAGTTTGCTTCTCCTTTTGTTGTAGGCGCTGGGCTGCCTGGAAGTGAAGCACAGAGGCGGCAGGTGCTGGCTCCCCCCATCCCTCCACCCCCTGCTCCCCAGGGACCGGCGAGGAGAAAGAAGGTTCTCCAATTAAGCTGTGCACGTTGACAGATTGGGCTGATATCACACGTACAGCCGCCTTCTAACATCCTCCAACTATTGTGTTACAATTCAGTTGCATTTTACTTATTCCACTTGACTTTTATCTTGTATGTTCAAACAAAAAGCAAGACAACAAAAATACACATTAAAATTAAACATTAGAAATAATTGTCATAAAGAAAATACAACAAAAACTATAGAATAATTGCATGAAATGAAGTCTTTTCTCACATGGTTCAATGACTGTTAACTTTCTGCAAATTTATTCTGTGTGGTTAATTTTTTTGACATGTTCCAGATAATATTTCAGTGCAAATGGAAGCTTGAGAACTGTTCTGAAAAACCATTGCCATTAACCTTGTTGACATAAACTTTGCTTTAAACTGTATTAGCATTGCACACATCTATCATGGCATTTTCTTTCATTCTAAACTTACATTATTTGCTACTTACAGCAGTTAGTGTATTAGTAGATTAACTAATTTGCGAACGTAAAATTACGAGCTCAGGGGAGCTAAGTCAAGGAGGAATTCAGGTGTCATTAGTTTAATTTTTATAGGCAACCTGTACCGCCCCTGCAACATATCTTCTGTGATAAAGGTCTATTGAAAAGCTCAAGTCTGTCATTGAAAGGAAACTGTTCTCCAGCATAGAACTCATCAGCTTCATGTCCGAGACAGTTTTTATGTCTTTTTAAGACAAGTTAGTTGTCGGACTCTTGTAGTATTTGTAGTGTTATTATACTGTAAACACATAACACACACACACACACACACACACACACACCTATCCCATGGAGAAAGTAAGTACACTCCTAAAACTATTGCATCTTCAAAAATCATCAAATTAGAATCAGGGGTTAGGATCAGAACCCCTATGAGGAAACCACAGGTGGAGTCGCTCATATTAGGTTACAGATGATCTCCAAATTCCATCCATTATCTTTACACCACTTAATCCTCACTGGGGTCGTGGTGGGACTGGAGCCTATCCCAGCCGACTTAGGGCGAAGGCAGGGGACACCCTGGACAGGTCACCAGTCTATCACAGGGCTACACTTAGAGACAGACAACCAAGCACACTCACATTCACACCTACAGACAATTTAGAATCACCAATTAACCTCAACATGTTTTTGGACTTGAGGGAGGAAGCCGGAGAACCCGGAGAGAACCCACGCTGCACGGGGAGAACATGGAGACTCCACGCAGAAAGATCCCGGTGCCCCCACCGGGACGCAAACCGGCAACCTTCTTGCTGTGAGGCAACAGTGCTAATGATCTCCAAATTATCTGAAATAATTATTTCCACTCTGAGAAAATCTTAAACGAGTGGCATAGATTTAAAGCAACTGTCGGTTTGTCAAGGACTGACCTACCAACAAATTCACCCCAAGAGAAGACTGATGCAGAAAGACGTCTCCAGACAGAACATTAAAGAAATCTCTCAATCTTGTAACTTTTTCCTGTGGCGTTGTTGAAGATGTCATGTTTATCTGTAGAAACTATATCAAAAAAGATCAACTGTCCACTTGTTCAAGTATGTCAGAAAGCTGCAGATTTCCACTCAAAAACATCAGTTTAATGTTAACATATTTTAAAGATACTGTGTACGGGGTTGAGATTTTTTTGATAAAGAGATATAATGTACTTTGATTGCTAAATTGTTCTAAATACAGTTCTATAATTGAAAAAGGCTAATAATTCCTGGTGTTATTTATTCATATTAATCTGAATATTGAAAGATGGAAATATGGATCAACAGAAACGTCTGGCTGTGTCTAAATTGCCTCCGTATCGTTGTACCCAGTGCAAGAAACAAAGAACCTCAACAATGAACCAGATCGCTTCCATAATGCAAGAAGAGCTCCTGTGGAGTGACAGTAATATATTTTTGTGTGAATAACGAGCACTGATCTGGTTTTATGATTTCATATTTTATCTTTAGAGTCATTAGAGTAGAACATTCAACACACCGAGTGCCACCAATTAGACAGGCAGGGTCGTCTTTTAACAGCACAGAGCAGCAGACAGCATGCAGAGGCAGCATGATCCGGTTGGATAATTAGTAATTAATCAAGTTACAGTGCCTCAAGGGACACTGACATGTACTTAATTAATCAACAATAATTTAAGCTCGTGCTTTGCCTGGTAAATAATGAGGATTCATGCTACTTCCTGCATCCAGGTGTCCGGCTGGTGTGCAGGTATAAGTACAAGGGGGACTCAGCGCTTGGCTAAACACACCATATGGAACGAACTTAAAACCTTAAACTGAAGGTGCTGCTAAATAAAAAACAGAAACCACATAGCAAATGAAGAAGGCAAATTCATCATCACTTGAACTGACAAATTGTCCCGTTTGTTGTAATGGGACATGACAAAGTGACAAGTCACACTTGTGAGCAGTAGTGTGATAACAGCGAAATGAATTATTGTGTGAAGATGTTCTGTTATAACATGCACTGAAAAATAGCTGCATTTCTTGTGATTTTGGTTTTGGGCACAAAAAGTCATTAAAGGGGTGTGAAAGTCCCCAAATGTACTGAGAGAGAAAAAGACTTGAAAGCTAAATGTAAGTGCAAGGATCATATAAAAGAATCCAACTGTTTGTTTTTTGTAGAGAATAACAGCACCTCTTCATTTCAGGACTGTGAGACGCTGTAAAGGAGTGATTGTAAAGCTATGCTGTAATCACATGCCAGCCCTGTTTAATAGAAATTATGGTAATATATTACTGGATAATTTTCTCATTTATGTTTACATATTCACTGACCGGATTTTGTTCGCTTAATTATTGCTTTGATGGAACATTTGTGAATTACCACAGGAGATGGTTGGGGTAGATAGTGGGTATACAAAGTGTTAGCTTCTCACACCAGACACTAGAGGACTGGACCATGAAGCAAACTCAACATATCCAGGGTTTCTTTTTGTTAGCTGGCTTCACTAAACTTACAAAGACAAATTATTCAAAGAATGAATAATCAAAGGGAAAAGTAATCAACTTTCATGTTAATGGGACTCATGTGAATTCAGTAATCTCGTATTCAGTCGCCTTATGGCGTGTGACGCAGTTTGAGTCTTTTTATTTCAGCTGCAACCTTGGTAAGGTGAACAGTTTTGTGAGCAAGTGGACTGAATGCAAACCTGAAATGGTCAATAGGTTACAAGGCTTCAGTGTTATGACACACACACTTTAAAAAGTTCTCAACCTCACTGAGAAAACAAGAAGCGTAATTCCCTTTTTGTAAAGCCTTATTTGAGTGTCCACAAAACAACATATTTGAAGCAATCAGAGAGAAAAGGAGAGAAAAGCTCTGAGCTGGCTGCTGCTGCTCCAGGACGATGCACCTGTCACACAGCACAGGAGGCGAAGCAGCCAAATGTAGCTTAGAACTGTTGCTCCATCAACCTAACTCACCGACCCGGTGCTGCCGGACTTCTGTTTCCAAACTGAAGTCACACTTGTGTGGTCCCTGTTTCCAGAGTGATGACAAAGTCATTACTGCTGTTGAGGAGATTCTGCAAAGATGTGACCTTCCTCTGTGAAGGGATAAGGAAGTTTAAGGATAGGGATAAGGAAATCAGTGGACCAAGTGCACTGAAGTGAAAGGAGGAAAATAAATAAACAGCCTTCCTCCTGTGGGTTTTTTGGTGAGACCAGGTGAGAACATTGTGAAATACCCTTGTAGTACTTTGTATCTGATATAGTTGCATGTTCATACTGTGGTTTGTTCCAGATATTAGTCCCACTGTTCACTACCTGTTCAACAATGTTCATATAATGTAAATGACAGGTTATGGAATAAATAAATAAAATATCATACAATATAAATGTTCCCTGCACGGCTCCTCCTTTGTGTATTTGGTTACTCCAGACAGACTCACTGGCTCACCCCATCGCCCCTGTCAAGTGTTTTAGCCCCCCTCCCCCACCTCACAACCACCCAAACCCTCTCTATTGTCTGCCCTCTGTGCTCCCTGTCGTCCTATTCATTTTCATTTGGGCTCCGCATGCACACAAGTCAGCCAGGAACATCCACAAATCATCCACCAACTGTCACATGTCATCTTCCCCTGGCTGGCACTGTGTGTGTGTGTGTGTGTGTGTGTGTGTGTGTGTGTGTGG
>NW_007578608.1:263199-266065 GCF_000690725.1 Stegastes partitus
TCAGATTGATTAAATGAGGTTTACAAAGAGTGATGTGCTGCAAGAGAAAATGAATTGAATATGTTGCCTAATTTAAAATACCAGTGACAAATGAATAAAGTGGCCATGATGAAATTAAGTTTTCAAACGTTTGTTTCAGGGTGTGACAGTAAACAGAAATGTCATTTCCCTCATGTGTCCTTTATTCCAGTTACAATATCAAAAAGTACAGTTGCAGTCCCGACTGGATGGCATTTGACCAACCAATGAACTGAATTTCATGTATTGAATCCATTGTAGGAATTAATTAATGGAATATTTTTGAGAAAATAATTTGTCTGATTTTTAGTTTTAATTTTTCAGAATTTTTATTTTTTTATTTTTTATTTTTTATTGCTGTTAAAACTATATATGCTAGGAAATAAAGTCCTGTTTTGCTTTCGTGTTTTTGTTTTGTTCATTGATGACTGTTATGGAGCTGGTAAAGTATCCACTAAATCAATTTGAAAGAAAAGAAAATAGATCTGGACAGCTCTTAAGTTATCCTTCATTTTATTACATTTTAATTTAATACATTTTATATCTAACTGCTTTCATAACAGGCTTTGTGTCGGTATACACACCCTGATAAACAATTGTTCAGATACTGTGGATGTGTTTACTTTTTTTTTACATTTATTATTCATTCATAATTGTTTGTGGTGGTTTTGAGTGTTCAGAGAAGCAGTGAGTCGTGTATTGTAAACAGTGACCACATATCAGACCACACAGTTTACTTATCTGTCTATTTACCCAGGCTTTAGTAAAGCTGGGGAAAGCTTGGTCTGGAATAGAAAGTGAGTAGATGTGTAGTCTAGCTGGATTTAAATGTATTTAAATATATCCTCAGAATATTTTAAGTATATTGTGGGATAAGAAAGGCCTGATGCAACTGCTATACTAAATAGATCCTAAAATATTCACCGCTGTATACTGTACTGTCAGTAAGTACATCAGTACTGGCAGTAAAGGATGTACTTTGATGTACTGATTAGTCGAGCATGACTTACAGAACTCCATCATCTTACAGTATTTGCATCACATCAAGGCTGAATGCTAATTTGCTCTAGGGTAAAAAAAACAAACTATTTGAACTTACTATACTAAAAATACAAGCCCCACTGTGGGAACTTAACACAGCAAGTGTCCCTATTATTACTGAGATATAGATCTTTGACTTTTTTCAGTACTTTACATGTTAAACCCCTGAATGTTCCACTGAATTCAAGCCAGGTGATATAAATGGTAAATAGTCTACATTTATATAGCATTTTTATCCAAAGCGCTTTATAATGTGTTTCTCATTCACCAATGATGACAGAGCTGTCATGCAAGGTGCTGCCTGCCATTGGGAGCAACTTCAGGTTCAGTGTCTTGCCCAAGGACACTTCCACTGTGGAGGGGCGGGGGATCGAACCGCCAGCCTTGCAATTAGAGGACAACCCGCTCTACCACCCCAAACCGATACACCTTGTGTCGTCACAGCTTTGACTATTTTGTTTTTAGAAACTCTTGTGTTTTGGGTAGTTATCATGCTGTAATTTCGCTGTTCTATCAAGCTTCTGCTTTTTGGTATATCCACAGACATTCAATGTTTCCACTCAAACCTTTTACACCCGTGCAGCCCCATATCATCACACTCTTTACAGTCAGGACCATGCATTCACTGCAGTAGTCATGCCAACCGTGTTGGACTCTATGTGAGCCGAACAAATTCATCCTGGTCTTATCTGACTAAAAAATGTGCTCCCAACATTCATCAGGCCTCTGTTCATGTTCATTAGCAAACTTTCATCAGTCAGTTTATTGCCAAAAAGTAAAATAGTTCGTTTTTTTTTCTACTTAAATGCTATTCTAGAGATTGACATTACACAATAACCTTTACACTGTCTGAGCTGTCACAGCAACTCTGATTTCTATTGGTAACCCTTGTGCAAAGTCTCAGGCACTTCCCTGTCTGTTTTGTCAGAGCTAGATTGTATAAGTAGTGTCCAACCTGTGGCATGATTTTAGGAAGATGACCGCTGCAGCTATGATTAGTTCCACTATGGCTACTTCTATTTCCCTCGTGATTAATGCTGTAGCCGTGTTTTCACTGACAGCTAGTTGGTCACTGATTGTCCTGTATCCTATTTGTTCTTTGTAAAGTCTCAGTCAGATTTTTTCATTTCCTCTGCATCATGGCTCCACATGGACAAGAGTTTTCATGTGGAGCCATGATGCAGACAGGCAGATAGACACAGGCCATAGGTCAAAAACTGATAAAACCGTGTTGTTCACAGGTCATTTTATAACCATGTTCATGCAGTTAGATCAATTGGAAATCACAAATGTACTCGTTGAGTTTTAGTTATTGTAGGTGTATTCACTGGTGTTGCCCTGAGTTTTGGGTTGATATTTTTTTTAATACAGTTTATCCAAAGTAGAACTAAAGAAGAAATACTTGTCAGCTAGAAATAATACATTCACTTTAAGGTGACACAGTTTTGAATCATTTGACATTTAAATGATATAGCATAGGGGCGTCATTACCTCTGTCGTATACTGCATGTGCAAAACTCTGATTTTCTCTTCAACACTCAGAGTCTCATTCTCTACATCTACACAGAAAACTATCTGGGAGACAAGACACAGGTGACTCACAAGACAGAGGTGAAACAGATTAGGGCAAGGGAAGAAAATGGACACAGAGCTCTGACAAGAACCAGTAAGAGAGACCACATTTCTCCTGTATTAGCATCTCTTCCTTGGCTCTGTGTAAAATCCAGGATAGAATTTAAAGTCCTGCTTCTAACATAAAACTCTTATCCACCAAGCTCCATCTTCCCTTAAAGACCTTATTGTACCA
>NW_007578608.1:266615-271884 GCF_000690725.1 Stegastes partitus
CTGTAAAGCACTTTGCGTTGGTATATGTATGAAAAGTGCTATGTAAATAAAGTTTGATTTGATTTGATTTACTTGTGGTTCCCAGAGTTTCCAGAAATTGAATGGGAGGCAGAGCCTGGTTCTGAAGGAGGTTTTTCCCCCCCTCCCATTGGAGGGTTTCTTGGCTCCTTCCCACCGTTGCCGGCTGCTTGCTCAGATGGAATCCAAAGACAACTTTGGATTGTTGGATTCTCTGTTTAAATTCGTAAGGTCGTCACCTCACTATGTTAAGTGCTGTGAGGCAAACACAGAGAGGATGAGGAGGAGCTTCTTCCCTCAGCTGTCTGCCTGCTGAACCTGACACAATGGACTCAACAACAATCCAACTGGTCACTTTGCACTTTTCGCCTTGTATATATATATATATACATGTATATAATATAATTACTATTTTCTTTATTTGTTTTATTCCCTTTTTTGCACCGTTTGGAAATTCGATTTATTTCTGCTCTTTCTCTCTCTTTCTGTCTCTCTCTCTCTGTATATATATATATATATATATACACACATTCATATATTATTCCTCATTCTTATTTATCTTATTATTATTGTTTCGGTGTGGAACAAGTACACAACACATTTCACTGCGCGTTATACCATGTATAACTGTGTTTGTGACCAATAAAAGACCTTGAATCTGTGAATCCGTGAATCCTTGAGATGACATATGTTGTAAATTGTGGTATACAAATAAAATTGAATTGAACTGAATTGGGCAGGAAATGTCAAAACAAAACAGCAATGACAATGAAATGAAAGTCCATAAACAGGCAGAACAGATGGTCGGCAGGCTGATCAGGCTGCTGTCGGGAAGGAGGTGGAGCTGAATCAGATACCAAGAGGTCCCAGCAGGCATGGCAGACTGATGTTTCTTGGGTTGGTTGTCTGCTGGGAACACAGACCCAGGAGCAGGGATGACATCAGCAGACTACTGGAATAACTACTAGTTGTTCCAGGTGGACACTTCTGAAAGGAAGAGACGACAAACCTCTCAGAGACAGGGACTGGAACAGACGGGAAATCTGACAGAATACAGGACTGGTGCTTTGGGACCTCAAGGTGTTGGAACTTACCCAGATCTGGTGAACTTTCTGGAGAACCAAGTCAGAATTTTGTCTCATCCTCTGTTTAGAGATATTTCAGATGTGAAATCAAGTGCCACAGCAAAGACTGTAAATAAGCACTGAATGCCAGCAAAGAGTAACATTAAAGGTGCCAGCTTTGCTACAACTGTTGGAGCCTCAAAACACATCTTTCCCAAGTCTACGGGGCTTAAAGCATCTGTGCAATCAGTACCTAGAATAGAATAGAATAAATTTTATTGATCTCCCATTGGAGGAAATATACACGCCACAGCAGCATCCAAAAATATAGAAAGAAAGTACAAGAAAATAACAATAACTAAGTAATATGCATCCCCGGTGTCCGTTCTATATTATTATTTTTTTTACTACTATCATTATTATCAATTTTATATTTGATTTTTTTTAGAGTATTCTATGTTATTATTGTTACTAAGTATTATAATAAATGATTCTATATTTTTATTATTCTACTACTATTATTATTATCAATATTATAAACTATTATTCTAATATTATTCTATATTATTTATACACAGTATGAAATGACTACGGTTGGTAATGCTGCACATGTCAGGACGGATCAGGTTGTATGTAGATGATGGACTGTGACGTGAAACGGTGCCGCTCAAAAAGACAACTGTCTGAAAATACTAGAACATCTATGCGTGGTCTGATAACCACCTCCTGACAAATATTTAATTCTCTGCATAGGAATGTTGCACCTTCATCCACAGGATCGTTATTTAAAGGACATGTTAGTGAAAAAAGTTGTCTCCTACTGTGTCTAATGGACTTCTAATACAGCCTACTGACTCTGATTTTTTTCATGATTTTTGACAGACAGCGGAACGAGGCTACGCCAAAACTCACCTACTGACTGAATGAATGAATGAATGAATGAGGAAATCAAATAGCGTGTGTGGTGAAAATATAAATGCTAACAATCCCTTTACAGTTGGGGTCTATGGGAGCCGGGGCTTTTTGGAGCCTAGCGGACGTAGTGGTACTGCAGGTTTTTGACACTTCCGGGTTGGCTTCATTTTTCAGGGCCGGTTGCTACGTCCATCTTTTATACAGTCTATGATTACAACCCCTTTCCATGATATGCATTAACATTAATGATGGTTCCAGGTCTTTGGGGTTGTACATATACCAAGTCAGTGAGCCAGTAGGAACAATAACAGAACCCTGGAGCTGAACAACCAAATTGGAATGCATCCATTGTTAAGGCTACCGTCACACCTATATGTTTTTCCCATGGCATGTCAAAGTATCGTCCTTATCCTTGTACATTTAAGAAAAATGCCCCTTAATCTGTAAGTCATTCTCTTATCCAAGAGTGACTCTCGTCAGCCCACTTTGGCACCTTGCATTGATCAGCCCAGTCCACCAGTGTTCAGCTTTTACAGTATATCAAACTCCCAAGTGGTGAATGACAGCAAGCCAGACTCAGCTTTCCCCTAAGGCAGCGTCCATCTGTTGGTCAGAGCAGCACAATCAATACTGCTGATGTTAATGACGGCTAAAAGCCTGCTCAGAAACCTGAGAGGCTCTTGTAGCCCAGAGTTGGAGCTGTTGCCCTGGTGAGCTATCAGTCCTCACACTGGTGCACTGAAGACAGGTTCAGCTAACCCACGGACGTTTATCAGTGCTGGGTGAGATTTAGCCCCAGTTTTTGCAGGTTATGTAATGATCATTTCAACATTTGAGGCTTTTATATGAATGTAAGGATTTTGTTCCAGTCACAGAAATAAGCCACTACTATAAAGGTTGGGTAAAGGTAAAACAAACATATATATAAAATTTAGATTATTTAAAATCTTGTTTAGTTGTCTGTACTTTGTATTAGTCTATAATTGGGACTTAATTGAAATTCAAATGCAATTGTATCATCTTGTAATTGTTACATTAATTTAAAGATGAAGTGTTTGGTATTTGATCTTATTAAAAACAAGCAGAATAAAATACGGGCCTCAAATTATGACCTTAATAAAAGAAGTGAATTTAATTCCCAATGAAGGTTAATTAGATAAACAAGGTCTTATTGGATGTATTCTCCAGGAATTACAGATGTGGTAAATGCATTTCCCCTTTCACAAAACATTGGTGAGATTTTTTTAAAACACATTTTATGACACATGTTTATTTACACTGATGTCTGCTTGCTGGTTGTCTTCTTGTTCCTTACCTTCTACAGGCATGTCTTTTTACATTTCGACCAGAAGCTTTTGTTAAGCAGAAAAGCATGACATCATCAACAGGGTCCCTGTGTATGTATGCATGAATATGAACGAGACACATTGACATTTGGACAAGCTCATACAAATATATCTCAATAGTGCTACTAATGGTCCAAAGTTTAAAAAGGTAGTTTTCAAGCTGAAGTCGTACTTTACTACACAGTGAAAAGCATTTGCAACAATTTGTATAATATCCTAACATTTTATACAGATTTCACATTGTCTTTAAAAATTACTACAAAATATGATCAAATTTAATGTCGGTTACTGTTTTTAGATTTTCTGCCATCAATGTTTATCAAAATTATATCATTTAAAGTCATACTTTCTCTTAAGAAGGAGGTTTTGTTTGAAGAAAAACAAAAACTATTAAGAAATTAATCCATCCATCCATCTATCCATTATCTAGACACCACTTATCCTCTGTAGGGTCGCAGGGGGCTGGAGTCTATCCCAGCTGACTGAGGGCGAAGGCAGGAGACATCTGGACAGGTAACCAGTCCATCACAGGGCTGCACAGAGAGACAAACAAGCACACTCATATTCACACCTACGGACAATTTAGAATCACCAATTAACCTCANACAGTATGAAATGACTACGGTTGGTAATGCTGCACGTCAGGGTGGATCAGGTTGTATGTAGATGATGGACTGTGATGTGAAACGATGCCGCTCAAAAAGAGAACTGTCTGAAAATACTAGAACATCTATGAGCGGTCTGATAACCATCTCCTGACGAATATTTAATTCTCTGCATAGGAATGTTGCACTTTCATCCACGGCATCGTTATTTAAAGGACATGTTAGTGGAAAAAGTTGCCTCCTACTGTGTCTAATGGACTTCTAATACACACTATTGACTCTGATTTTTTAATGATTTTTTACAGACAGCAGAATTAGGCTACAACAAAACTCACCTGCTGACCCAATGAATGAATGAATGAATGAATGAATGAATGAGGAAATCAAATAGCGTGTGTGGTGAAAATATAAATGCCAACAATCAACTCAGAATCATGGACAAACCCTGATTTGACCCCTCATGAGTTACTTAAGGCCTGATTTTTAAAAATAGATTTTTCGTCATTTATCGGTACCTAACTTGAGCAGGTTTTTTCAGGGTTTCCCACGAGAGTTGAACTTCAACATTTTAAAGCATGTTATTACACCTTTACAAACATATTGGTGAAGAGATTGTGTGGCAACGATTTAATTGGCAGGTTTGTGAAATATCTCATAAAATACCCTCACTATCAGGACTACTGATAAAACCTTAACGTTACTGTTTTAATCACATTTAAGTTTCCTAAGTGTTGCGTTAACGTGAACCAGCGTCTTCACGAACAGTTTTATTAACTCAGTGTACCACATCACAGCAACACAACACAATCATTGTTGGCTTGATGCTGCTACATTTAGCTTTAACCAGATTACGACTGTAGTCAGGCTAGCTTGCTTAGTATCTCTAATTCCCATTGAAGCTAATATTGACTGGATGCTAACTCTCTTCTCTGGTCAATACACACAGAAATAAACTCCCCCCAACTTCTGGAGTTTACTGCACACATTACATCTGAGGCTAAGGTTGCAGTTAAAGTGCATTAAAACCAGCAACAATAAGAAAATAAACATTTACTTACCGAACGGATCCTTTCAATGTCTCTGGTTCAATCAGCCGAAGGTCTGAATTAAGGTGAACTGAAAACTGGTTAAAACCAGCCAGCAGAAAGTAAAACTTTGTGAGAAATGTGCTGCTACCCCCGGGTAAATAACGACAATCTAACAGTTAATTATATCAGAAGTAAATCCAAACAACGAGGAGGCCTGAGTTTACAGTGAATCAGACTCCAGGCTGCCTCTTTCCTACAACCTGTCAATCATTCCTGACCAGACTGTCAATCAA
>NW_007578608.1:273614-275295 GCF_000690725.1 Stegastes partitus
ACTACCTTAGTGAGGGAGATTCTGGGTTCATGCACAAAGGGTATTAACGGGGGCGGTTTGCATGTACTCCTTGCTCCCACAGTCCACAGACATACAGGGTTTGATAATCAGCTATTTTAAATTGTCTGTGTGAGCTGACATGGGGGACTTTCTCTTTGCATTAGCGTTGTGCTTTTGAGCTTTCCATTTCACTTGCCCAGCTGGGACAGGCTCCAACACGTCCACTAGGACACCTTATAGCATCATAGATAGATGGGTATTCCTGAACTATTTTGGAATTCATCAATAAACCTTACACATAGTGATCCTGGGGGTCTTTGAAACCTCTGAGGAAATGAAGCTACAGGGCAGTTGCCTGTTTTGCCTGATAGTTATACAAGCCCTAAAGAAGAAATAAAATATTCAGTAGTTACCATGAATGCAGTAATTTACTTCCAAAACCTACAAGAAGTCCTGCACACTGACGATCCACAGAGCATAGCACCTTACGAATCACTTAGAACCGTTAATTTTAGCCTGTTTCCACGCCCCCACCTCCATTAACCCTCTGGGCACCCTGCTGTGTCAGCATGCTGTAAACACACACACATATGGCAGCCACATTTCCATAAACACAGTTTCTACATGTCCCCAGAGAAGCTCTCAGCACTACATCCATCCTAACCAAGTGTCACACCTCGTGGCTTATTTGCAGGAACAAATGTGATAATATTTTTGAGGCGTGGTTGTTCTGCAGGTGTAACAGGAACTAAGGCTCTGGTAAATCAGTGCAGCAGAATGATGTTTCACAGCCGGCAGATTAGATGTAGAACTATTTATATCTACACTAACCTGCACCAGAGTTGATGTTATTAAAAAAGACTTTACTTTTCAGGAATTGATAGATCCATTCCACTTACCAACTTTATTATTGTGATGCTTTGTGAATCCTTTGCGTGCTTATGAATCGCCATGTATACCTTCATATATCATATATCATATATCAGTGAGGTTAAGTTTTCTCTGAACATGAGAAAATAATGAACATATCTGACAACTCTCAAAACTGTTGATACAAAAAATATTCACAAGGTGTTCAATACTGTAAATTTTACTTCACTTTTTCCTCCCCGTCCACTGTCTGCATGTTACCATTTTCAAAAACCCTTCACTGTGGGAACACCAACCTTTGAGCCGAAACCTACAGGCTGAAAATGTTGTGTTTTCTGGAGATTTGGATTGTGCACGGCAGCTGTGCTTGGTTTCTTTGATCAGTTAGCCTTTTTAGTGATATTGCATGCAAAACATTCCATCGTTGTACTGCATGGGGCAAAGTCCTACATTCTGGGCTCAGCACAAAGCAATGCAAAGGAGAACATCCACAGTCTGACTGTATGAGGAAACAGTGCTTTTATTTTAACTTCCCTTTTAGTTCAACCCATTTATTATGTGGAAAAAAAAAAAAAAAACAGAAAACTTTCCAATAAAAAAACAAAAAACAGAAGCAAACAAACTTTAGTACTAGTAAGAAAATTAGATATGTTTGTGTTTCGAGTATGAATTTTTTATTTTATTTTTTATTTTTTTACAAATAGTGATGCCTGTCTTCCACACAGCAAAGGTGCCAGAGAAACTCCCTGCTGAGACCAGTTCCTGTCTTCCTGACAGAAACAGTGAGGACAGTGGTCATCGAGCAAAAGAA
>NW_007578608.1:277881-283631 GCF_000690725.1 Stegastes partitus
CATAGATCTGTGAATTCTAGAGGAGGTTACAGCTAAGACATTGTAAAACAGGAAGGGAAAGTCATGTCAAACAAAGAGCTTAGTGAGATGCTGTTGGAGTCCATCACTGACAGAGTTGTGCACTGTGGCAGTTCACAAGACAATAAGGATCTACAAAGATTGTACCATATCATCCTAACAGAGCCCTTTACTGTCAGACTGCAGGTTTACTTGTGGTTCCCAGAGTATCCAGAAGTAGAATGGGAGGCAGAGCCTTCAGTTATCAGCTCCTCTCTTATGGAATCAGCTCCCAGTTTGGGTTCGTGAAGCAGACACCCTCTCTACTTTTAAGGTTAGGCTTAAAACATTCCTCTTTGATAGAGCTTCTAGTTAGGGCTGCTGAGGATCACCTGAACTGTCCCTTATTTATGCTGCTTTAGGTTTAGACCAGGGGTCGGCAACCTGCGGCTCTTTCATCCTTATGCTGCGGCTCCGCCTGGCTTGGGAAAATAAATTATATTTAATTGAAGTGTATTTTTGCGTGAGTTCATTTTTATTGTAAAGATTATCGTGATTTTGATATATTGAAATAAATTATATTTTATTATTTTTTGTCGCTCAAAATATTCATCACACTCGCTGAAAGCTGTTACGTGTCCGCCAAGAAGCTGTGCTTTTATCGAAACTTTCAACCCCAGGTAGGCCAAGTGTGGAGAAATGTAAGAAAAGAAAAATATCAGAAGAAAATAGAACATTTAATGACATCTGGGCAGATTCATTTGCATTTACCTCTGAAGAGAGTGGCTTACCAGTATGCCTAATTGGTGGTGAGAAACTGGTTAACAATAAAAGGTCAAATGTTGCAAGACATTTCCAACATAAACACACAATCTTTGGTGAAAAACATCCGGAGGGAGAAAAGAGAAAAAAAAAAAAAAGCTGTTTCGGAGCTGATGCGGACGGCTGATCTGAGGAAAAATCAATTCAAGAAGTGGATTAAGTCTGCAAATTCAACTACATATGCCAGTTTTGTGGCCGCTCAGGAAACAGTCAGGCATGGGAAGAATATATGAAAGAATCATTTATTAAGACTTCAGAACACCTATTCACAGACTTTGAAAATAAGAGTGAAATTGTGCAGAAAATCAGAGAGATGCCTCTCTCTGCAAAGACTGTCAAAGACAGCACCATAAAAATGGCAGAAAATATCACAAAACAACAAACTAAAGACATCATTCAGCTGCAGCGGACTCAGTCGCCTGTGATGAGTCCAAAGACAAAAGTGACATTGAACAAATTATGCTGTTCTGCCGATATGTGAACCCTGTTGGACCACAGGAAGAAAGTGTTGAGCTGATACCATTAAAAGGCCAAACAGGGGGTTAGGACATCTGTGAGGCTGTGCTTGATTGTTTAAGAGGCAAAGAAATAAAAACAACCCACCTGGTGTCAGTGGCTACTGATGGGGCACCGGAGCGCACACTACAGGGCTCTGTGGCCTTACTGCAGAAGTCATTGCACAGAAAGCTGCTGACGTTTCACTGCATCCTGCACCAGGAGGCATTGTGCGCTCAAACTTTTCCTCCAGAATGCACAGAGGTCATGAACGTTGTCATTCAGATTGTCAGTAAAATAATGGCAAAAGGTTTAAATCACCGTCAGCTCCATTTGTTCCTGGATGAGGTGGAGAGCACATACGCTGATCTCCTGCTGCATAACAGAGTCCGGTGGCTGTCCAGAGGAGAGGTGCTGAAATGCTTTGCCATGTGTCTGGAAGAGGTGAAAACTTTCATGAGCAGCAAAGGGCTCTCCTTTCCTGAGCTGGAACAGCCAGAGCAGCTGGAAAAGCTACACTTTATGGTAGATATGACAGCACACCTGAACACGCTGAATACAACTCTTCAGGGGAGAGAAGGCACAGCGCTACACATGCTGGAGGAGGTGTTAGCATTTGAGCTCAAGCTGACAGTGTTTGCCAGAGATTTACAGAGAGGCACATTGTCTCACTTCCCCTCTTTACGGGAGTTCAGACAAGCTCACAAGGTGATAAATTCTGAGTATTTTCAATCTGCAATCACCACAATGCAAGCATCGTTTGAGAAACAATTCTGTGAGTTCAGAGAGGAAAAAAACACATTGTCCTTCCCCGTCACTCCTCTGACCATCGATCCATCCCTGTTAAATGTGACCTGATCAACCTGATCTTGAGCTGGAGCTGGCTGACATAGCCGACAAAGATATATGGGTGTCCAAGTTCAGACACTTGACAGATGATCTTTAAGATGTTGCCCGTCAGAAGGCCACTCTTGCTCAGAATCACAAATGGAGTGATATTGAGAACCTTCCAAGACCAGACAAACTCGTGTTTGAAACATGGAATGCCATCCCCGACACCTACATGAAGAAATATGCATTTGGAGTCCTGTCGATCTTCGGATCCACATACGCATGTGAGCAGCTAATCTCCACCATGAACTACGTTAAAAACAAACACCGCTCACTCCTCACAGATGACAGTTTACAGTCCTGTGTAAAGATGACAGTGACTTCCTCCAGCCCTGATTTGCAGACGCTGAGCAAAGAGGTTCAGGAGCAGAAGTATCATTAACCAGGTAAAATAAATATTGATGCAGATATTTTACAAATACTTATTTTTCATTGTTCAGTGAAATACTGCTTTTTCCAATTTATCTTTTAAATTCAGGTCAAGGCTCCGCTACACGCTCCACAGGCCCGAAGACGATATAAGGATGATGACTCACAGCGTTTTTTGTTTGCTACAAGGATAATTTAAGTTCAGCTTTTTAATTTATTGGAGAGAGACCTTCAACTCGGTGTTTTTGTTGTTGTTGTTGTTGTTTTTTTTTTGTTTTTTAAGAGTTCAAAATGTTCAAAATGTGTTCATTACATAAATAAAGTTTAATTTTCTCTGTAGCACTTCATGGAATTTCATAAGCAACACACTACAGTTGTTTACACAAAGCGTAAAGGTACAAAAAACAACAAAAAAAAACAATATATACAGTGTTATCTTTATTTAGATGTCAAAAAGTATTTGCAGCTCCCAGTGTTTTCTTTTCTGTAGAAATCAGGTCCAAATGGCTCTTTGAGTGTTAAATGTTGCTGACCTTTGGTTTAGACTGAAGTGCTGAGCTCCTCTCCTCTACTCTCTCTTCCTTCCATGCAGTTATAACAAGTTATATAAGTTCCTTCTCACTGCTCAACCGCTTGTTTAGAGAGAGTCAAAAGGCATCTTTGGATTGTTGGGTTCTCTGTTTAAATTTGTAAGGTCTGTACCTGGAGCTGTGAGATGGCATATGTTGTAAACTGCACTATATAATTGAATCCATGTATCTTTTTCACACAATGCCTTTGAGAATGTCTACAGTTATCATAATCATGTCTCCTCTTCCATCCATCCATCACAGATTACTGTCTAACACAACTCTGTAGTAAGAAATGATAAAGTGCCTAAAAGATACAATGCACCTTTAAGGATGGTAATCCTAAAGTTTACGTCCCATTATTGGTGCCCATATCTTGCTTTACTTCCATCTCATGATCAGATCATGCAGTCACAGTGCCTGTTAGAATGCACGCTAAGTGATCACTTGGACCACATCCATCGTTGAACACTTCAGTTACACTGTTACCTGTAAAGGTTCATGACCTCATTTGTACAGTTGTGGTGTTGTGCTGTTGACAATATCTGTCCATGGACAGACACACAGAACACCAGTGAAAGTACTTGAAACTGCCTCCATAGTAGTTACCACTACAGAAGGGGTAGGTGTGTCTAGGATACCCCCCACCCCCCGCCCATTCACATGCACACTTAAAAGGTGAAAACAATACCAGCTACATAAGTACAGCTGGTCAGGTGGTTTATTGCTAGGTTAAATGGCATTAAATTAACATTATTATTAACACAACACAGCATCATACAGTCAGGCACACTGTGGAGGCTGAAGGCCAAAGCAGCTCCAGCTCTGAATGTGCAGGTCAGCATCTTTATCTCTGCACATTGTGCAGGCTCAGAGGACCATCAGCTACTGTAAGACTGCCTCACTGGCACCAGCAGCCACACCATCTGCCCTAAGAGCATATGGTGGCAGAGCATCAGGGAGTCCTGTCTGTGTGTGTTAAGAGTACACGAGCTGCTATGGAGTCAGCACACAACGGGGCCAAGTAAGCCTGTTTTAAAAATTAAAGTTAAACACAGTGGTCTGCCACTTGAGAACAGGCTTGTATTGTTGGGTTTGCTTGATGGTCCTTTAGGACAACATAGAGCTTCATGGAGGTTTTTTGTTTTGTGTGTGTGTGTGTGTGTGTGTGTGTGTGTGTGTGTGTGTGTGTGTGTGTGTAATAATGTAGTTTTAAAAAATGACAAAAACAAAATACAGCTGCAGTATTTCAGAAAAAAAAGTCTTTGCTGCTCTGAACAACCGGCTCAAATAGAGCAGAATCTGTACAGTTTTCAGTGGAACTACTTTCTATTGAAGGAGTAGTCCCTATTTCTATGGTCTGACGTGAAAACTGACCTGCTGGAGGTAAAGTCAGTAGGATTCATCCTCTAGGGGTCATAAACATTTATACAGGTCATGAAAATCCATGCAGCAGCTTTCAGAATATTTCAGTCTACTTCTGTCACCTCCTGCTCCTGCTGTTAGTCTCATTTATTTCCTATTTTATTTTGGCATTTCCTGTCGTGTGTGCTTCACCCTCTGTCTCAGGTGTCTTTACACTCTGCTTTCTTGCCTGTGTGATTACCCGTCCTGACATAAAGTGTTCCACCTGTGTGTGATTGTCTTCCCTGGCCCAGTGAACAAATCGTCACCCTTTCCCTCAGGGTCTTTGCCAGTTGGTCTTGCGCCGTCTGTCCAGCGTCCCAGCACTTGATCTTCTCAGTGTTACCTGTGTGCCCAGTTTGTACTTTTGGTGTTTGCGCCTTTTTGTGTTTCTTTATTGTTTGCTTGTCTTTATTACACATTTTTATAATCATTTTGATTTCAGACTAACTCTTGCCAGCTCCCTGTGCTTTTCTTTTATCTGGATGGTGGTTTGCTGTTTTTTTCATGTCAATTTAAGTCAACCAACAAATGGACGGGCACACTTTTCATACTTAGTGTCAGTTTGCTCATTCCACCAGTGTGTCTAAAATGTAAGTAGTTCAAAGAAAGGGTTTCTTGTTGACAAAAATAACATAGAAGTGCCATCCTACAGCTGATCTGTCTTGTCTTTTCTCTCAGGCTTTCCCATGCTACAGATAGACCCAAGACAACAATGGTGCTTTTTGTCTATGAATGCTTCTGCTCAACAAAATAAATGTGAAAAATCTGCCTTGGACCTAAAGTCTGTCAAATTGTGTCTCTGTTAGTGTAGTCATGAGTCATAAATAAGGCCAGCAGTATGATGTTATTTGCGTCCTGTCTCTCTCTTTGAGTTTCAGTGCGCTTTCCTGCTCCAATGTGATTTCATAGGATTTTGTATAAACAACAATCCACTTCAGGCATCTTTGGTGTGTCATGTCACTGCATTGGAAGGTTTTGGCTTGTTATGTCACTGTGCTACAATGACGCATAATGGCTGAGGTTAGGGCTAAGGTCATGAGGAAGGCATTGTTCATCAAGACGACATGGCGTGAAATGAAACACAAAGCAATGCATTGTGATAACAGGTAAAATGACTTGGTTTATTATTCATATGCTATTTCTAATCTGGTTCTCAGTTATGTCTTAATTACTTAATTACTTGATTACTTGATTCAGGGC
>NW_007578608.1:284301-290879 GCF_000690725.1 Stegastes partitus
GTTTTGTTTACATTTTGTACTCTCCTTCATGCCTTTCACTCTGTGGAGTCTTACTGGAGAATAGGTATACCTATGAAGCTGTGTAAACCTTTCTTTTGACTACTCTTTCAGTTGTTCCATATTCTGCATGATATCCAATCAACCTCTTATTCAGCATCTCTTCTCGGGTCTTTCTGCTACAAAGTGAGAGATTAATTTCCAAACTGTTCCTCAGTTTATAAAATTGTGGTTGTGTGGCATTAAAACTGCTTTAAGTTATTGGATCCTGAGGAAACACTCTCTCATCCTGTCTGTACTTCTGTGTATGTACAGCAAAATGACAATAAACTTGATTTGATTTGATTACTGTTGCAGATCTAAATATAGACTCTGTAGACTATCTATGGAGCCAAATAGTTCAAAGTGTCATTTTCTGTAATGCTGGTACATTTCTGTGTGACACAATGTCTTATTTAATTAGTGAAAATTTCCCAAAACCTTTTGTTACCTTTAAAACCAAATGGATGGATTAATTCTTCTCGGACATTGAAATATCATTTTAGCAAGGTTATGTCATAATGTCCTTAATAGCCTTCATTGCAGTGCATAGTTTAACAGTGTATACATGTTTTGCATTTTGGTCCATACTTACCTTGACTGAAAAGAAATTGGGTTTGTGGTAGTAACCTATCACTGAGACACTCTCATCTAAATCAAATAGCTTTATGTCATACTACTGTCCAATCTGTCAGTTGCCAGTATTTGATCAGTTTAGACAATGTGAACGATAAAGACTCAAGGAGAAAGGTTTGATGGTGATGGAAGTAGGAAGACTGAAGACAGCACATAGACACTAGTCACTAGATGACTTGTATACGTACTGGATATCTACACTCATGACATTTATGTTCTGACACTTCAACCAGTCCCTGACACAATCCACCATCTCACCCTGCCTGAAGTCCTCAACCGTAGTTTCATTGCCAAAAACGACCACCATCTGAAACCTGAATGACTACCGTCCAGTGGCACTGACTCCTTTCATTATGAAGTGTTTTAAGAAACTGATTTAGACTCACATCATCTCCAGCCTCCCACCAATGTTTGATGCACATCAGTTTGACCACAGAGCTAATAGATCCACAGAAGGCATCATGGCCACAACTCTGCGCACTGCCCCGACCCACCTGCAGCAGCGGGAAAGCTACGCCAGGCTGCTTTTTGTGGACGGTTAGCTCTGCGTTGAACACCATCCATCTGCTTACCGGTAGAAGGTGGAACAGCTGTTGGTGTGGTGCACTGACACCAACCTGGTCCTTAACACCACCAAAACCAAAGAGCTGGTCATAGACTTTAGGAAGAATAAAACAAACATTCAACCCCTTCACAGCAGCGAGGACCCTGTGGACAGGGTTTCTGACTACCGGTTCCTGGGCGTATGGAAGGACGATGACCTGACCTGGAGCGGCAACACAACATCACTAGTGAAGAAGGCACAGCAGATAATTTACTTCCTGCAGATTCTCAGGAAGAATCACCTCACATAAAAAGTTATTGGGACCTCATCTGAATGCATAGAATCAGCAGCATGCTGAATGCAAACAAATGAACATCTGGCAGGGCACTGTTATAGTAACTTGATACAAAGAAAATATACAACGTGGGATATGAGACTATGTACGGCATGAAGCATGACACATTTCCATTGAATTTGTGCAAGCATGCACAACCATCACATCTGGATGCAGGGGACCAGCAGCATGCTGAATGCACACAGATGAACATCTGGCAAGGCACCATTATAGTGAATTGATACAAAGGAAATATGCTATGTAGGATATGAGACTATATTCGGCATGAAGTATTGCATATTCTTTAAATTTGTGTGGCATACACAACCTTGGTGAACTTACATTAAATGGTGCCTCAGTGGTATGTAGTTATCACAGATCATGTATAATATGAACTATTCATGGCCTCTGAGCAACATTAACAGCATTTAAGCAGAGAAAATGTTCATATGTGACAATGAGCAGGAAAAATGGGGCAAATATGCTAAAAAATAAAATAGAGTGTGAGAAAGAGACTGCATTAAAAGACTGGATCTGACCTCAGGTGGGAGCTGCCAACTGTGTAAGTGTGAGATAAATGCTCCCCATGCTGATTTAATACAGCATGCTGGCACCGAAAAACAAAAGAAACTCTGCACCTTTCTTGTCCATGAGGCTTACGGATATTGGTCTCACACCCTCCAAACAAAATGAGACAAGACAAACAAATCAGCTAAAGATAGACACTTACAACGTCTGCCACACATCCATCAGTGCTGTAGATCATCTTAGCGAATTCATTGGATCTACCTCGACTGAAAATCAAAAAGTCAAAATACACCACACCAAGTACACTGCATTCATTAATCATGCAATTGCCCCATGCATGTTCAAAGACCTCATATTGGAGCAGGACAGGGGTAATCCATTTAAAATGCTGGAATGTTTGCTTCCTTTCTTTCATTCCCTCATCTCCAGAGTGGTGAGGCCTCATAAAATCCCTACATCAGACGAACAACTGCTTGCAATCAATTTAACAGACCAAACTGTTTTGTTACCTTTGGGTGCCATTTGTTATGGGCTCATCTTCACAATTGCACTCGAGGAGGCAAAAACTGAGAGAAATATGAAGAGCAGGTGCCGTGACTTCTTGGTGGAAGCATGCAGACAAGTGCAACAGAGACTTCAAACTAACATCCAGATATAGAAATCTATGACTGAGTTCAGCCCAACTGTCATTCTGTCACAAACAAAACAACAGCTCAGGTCACTGTCACTTCTGAAACTTCACTCCGGCGATCTGGCAGCTCTTGAAACCCAGTATCAGGCTGTTACATACACCCATGGACAGACAAGGAGGACACCCAAACAGAGGCATTTTGGGTTGAAGTGCTCAATTACAAAGACAGCAGTGGAGACCAGGCTTTCAAAGAACTTGCCCTCTTTGCGCTTTTATTGCTTGCAATGCCTTTAAGCAATGCTAAGCGAGAACGAGTATTTTCACAAATCAACCTGGTCAAGTCCAAACTGAGGAAAAGAATGGGACGGGACACACTCAGCAACATATACTTTGTCTTCTCAGTCCATACTTTATGTGGAGTATGCTGCTAAGACTTTCTCCCAAGCAGCATATACCTTCATCTCCAGCGCTTTAACAGTCACATCTGCTCTGTGGGAGGAACATCAGGGAGCAGAGAGGCAGATGCAAATGAAGACAGTGATGATGGACTGGAGTTAATATGAATGCTGTTGTTTTTGAGTTTCAGGCTAGGTGGGGCTGATTTGGAGGGGGACGCTCCCACTCTGGCGCGGCTGCAGCGCATCGTCCCGGTCAGCGCGCTGGATGGAGCCACTCTTCACCTGTTCTCCAGCGCCAGACGATTGCCTACCCAATGCATGGTACATTCAGGCCACTTAGTTGTTCTAACTGAGCTCTCTCTTGTGTGTTCACTCCCAAGTTCTCCAGTAACCTGCATTCTCCATGTGTGTTTCCAGCGTCTCCGCCGTTCAGGCTCCATTCCAGCCATTCAGGTTTCCCACACCAGCCTTCACGAGGACAACACGGACCTCACCTCTCCCCTCACGAGCACCGGCAAGAGACACCACCCTCATCTCTGGATTTCCTCCTGCGCTTTGGACCCCCGGATCCCTCATCTGCCTCCTGGTGCCCCTCTCACTCCCCTGGATTCCCCAATAAACCTGTTTTCCTTTTTAACTTGCCTCCCTCTTGTTTTGGGTCCCACACACACGTTCCTGCGGCCACCTGGCCATGACAAATGCTGCTCTTATGCCTTTTTTTTATTGGCGCCGGACTTAATGCCAACAGACCTGATGGTGAAGCAATGAGGACAAGGCCAGGAAGAAGTTTTTTATTTGTTTTGGGTTTTACACTAGGCCTGTTTGAGATGGCTCAGAGTTTAAAAACGTAGGTTTTTCAAAGTTTACTGTCAGTTTACTGGAGCTAATGCATAATGCATATGTCTTTTATTTTAATCCGTTTAAAAATGTAACTCTTTCAGAGGTTTTATGTTGACTGTTTACTGTCAGTCCACTGCACACAAGAAAAATTTATACTTTTGTACTTCTATCAAGAGGTCTCTCATTTACATGATGTGCTGGTTCAGCTGTTGGGCTTCTTTTGGCCTTGTTTCCATAGAGCTGGTTGCTTGTTTCTATCACGAGATCTGGCAACACTGGTAGCAGGAGCTGAGGACCCTTGAGGGCTTGAATTAGACTTTATGGTGTGTAGAGCAAGACTAGTGAGGAAACATGACGAGGGAAGGCTAGGTGTAAGGACTTCCGGCGCTGGAGCAGGATTAAGGTGGTGAGATCTTGGATATTCCCAGAGGACTGGAGCTGGAGCCAGTGACCTCACAGGATGGGTGGAGCTGGAACGCCTGATGTTCCCTGACGTGGATTTGAAGTTATGAGCTGAAGTAGCCAAAGTAGATCAAATGATTGTGAGTACAACAGCGCTTGGAGGTTGGATTTGACTGCTAGAAGCTTTTACCACATTTTGAGAATTGTCTGAGGATGATGAAAGGGATTTTCCAGACTGACGGCGCTCCAGCAGATGCTCGGGATGTAGGACACGTCATTGGCATCTTCTGCAATGCTGGTCTGCTTTAGTTTTAATATTGTGATCCTATATGGATATTGATCAGCCCGCCACGATCACAGTGAGAAGGTATGAACAAATCTCCAAACACTGAGTTATAGAACCTGCGCGAAGGATCTCTGAAGACGAGATGAACAGCAGTAAATATTTGCAGATCTGTAGAGGCTGGTGTAGCAGCGATGTGGTGAGTGTGGAGCAGGCAGAATGACTGAATGTTGTCTCAATTATAAAGCACACTGAGTGGGTGGGCTGGACTTAAGTAGTGAACGATCGGACTGAAAAGGGCCTTGTGACGCATTGACGCCGTGTCTGTCTGAAGTAACACAACGCTTCATGTATGCTTCCCTTTAAGACTTTTCTTCTCTTTTTTCAATAACCTTATATAGTTTGTTTTTAGAGGTGTCGTTCTTTCTTTCTTTCTTTCTGTATACCTCAGACTGATACACTTTGCTACTTTGCTGTTTTAGCATTTGAAAAGGGTTTGCATAGACTTTTTGTTGTACATGTCCAATGACAATAAAGATATTTTGTTCTGTTCGATGCAGTGACAAATTGTGCAGCAAGATATGCAGTTTTCTTTTTCTCTCAGAAATGATCAAAATGTCACCCAATCAGTGATTTTTTTTTTTTTTACAGCTAAAGCCATCTGCATATGAACCATGCACCATCCTGCCTCACAAAGGTGACACGGTCAGTAAACTCAAACCTCTGTGAAAACTGTCAGAACTAAAAAGAAAGAAAGTCAGCAATACAACTAGTTCTTATCGCATATCATTACAACGTCACCTTTCCAGCTGTAGCATCATGATCTGTTTTTTTTTTTGTTTTTTTTAAATCAAATGGCTTTTTTTTTTTTTTTTTTTTTTAATCCCTATTTTTATTTCCCAAATGGTTCTGAGCCTTGCTTTTCATCTCCAACCTGACAGCAAAGAGGTAGCCTGCCAATTCAGAATTAAATTTTGGCCAGATAATGGTATAATCCATTTTGGCTCCTACTGTAGCTTCTGTCTTCATTTTACTGAGTAGTTTGTTTTTTTCTTTTTTTTTTCTCCATCTTTGCTTTCCAATTAGGTTAAGTGGAGTTTGTCATTGGAGAACTGTGACTAAGAACTTGTGGGTGCCTTTGGATTTGGAGAGATCAGAAGTTTTGGATTTGTAGGCAGACATGAGGGGCTCCAAAATATCTACTGTCTGTTTGCAGATGTTAATGATTGATGGATATGTGACTAATCCTTCCAGAAGTTTTTCTTTACATGTCGAGGAGAATGAATTCTTAACTGGCAGATGGACACAATTACTTTTGTATGACTTCATCCCAGAAACAGTGACACTGACACATTCAGTTAAACTGCTGGAGACAGTTCGGGCTCTATTGGTTTTCTATGTCACTGCCAATAAATAAAGTCTTTACTCAGGAAAAAAGATACAAGTGAAGTGCTATGACAATGCACAATGCAGTTGCATCCAAAAGTGTTGAAAAGACAGGTCTTTATGGATGTCTTGAATATGGAGAGTGAGGAGGATTCTCTGATGCTTATGGGAAGTGAGTTCCAGAGGGTTGGAACGGCAATGGACAACACCCTGTCACCCCAGGTCCGGTATTTGGTCTGGATGGGGGAGGACAGGAGGCTAGCGTCTGCTGATCAGAAGGTGCGGTTGGGAGAATGCCAGTGGAGGAGTTCAGTCATGTAGGGGGGGAGCCAGGTTATAGAGAGCTTTGTAGGTGATCAGGAGGATTTTGAAGCAGATATGCTGGGGGACAGGAGCCAGTGGAGGTTCTGAAGGATGGGGGTAATGATAACTCAATAATGGGTGCACAAGTGGGTGAGCAGGCAGGCAGTGGAATTCTGGATGTACTGAAGTTTCTTGAGGGATTTGGATTAAATTTGTGTTATCTGAGAAATATTTATGAGGGCCGATGGCTGGCGAGA
>NW_007578608.1:293091-297851 GCF_000690725.1 Stegastes partitus
CATTTACGTTCAGATGGATCAAGAATGAAATGATCATTAAAATGTGTGGTCCTCCAAGTCAACTTCTTGACTGGCGTACGCACGTTTCTAGTGTTCGCTTTTGAGCCGTTGGCGATACTTAGAGGTGATGCTGGGAAACTGTTAATAATGTGAAAAGGTCATTACTCAAAGTGATGTCCACATCAGAGATACACAGATGAACAATTAACACACCCAACTGTTTGCAATTAGATGAGTGGATATAAAAGTATGTGTAAAATGGTGCAGAAGATGCTGTTAACAACAATGGCAGCTTTGGCACTGCTGGCAGATATTGCCAATGGAGCAGTGCCAAAAGAACAGGTTTTCAGAGACCAAGAGGATTTTTTGGCTTTTTTGGATGACGACTGGCTCATCAGCCACTTTAGGTTCCAGAGGGCAAACTGCTGTGGCCATTATTGGAGCGCAACACGGCCAGGAGCCATGTCCTACCTGTGCCCATACAGGTGCTGACCACACTGGGCTTCCTAGCCACAGGGTCATTTCAGAAGGAGCTGTCCATAGGTGTGAATGTGAGTGATTTCCTAGCTGCGAGGCGACGGTGCTAACCACTGATCCACCTTGCAGCCCTGAATGTCAGCTAGGTATGTCAAATTCCCATACACTGCAGGCCAACACAAAAGTGCAATTTGCAGTGAGAGCCAGTTTTCCAAATTGGAGCTATGATTGCACACACATTGCTATAAAGCAGGGGTCTCAAACTTGCAGCCCCCGGGCCAATTGAGCCTAAAATTTTGTGACCCCCTACTTGACTTCAGAGCTTACTGTTTGTGTAGCTAGCATGCTGAAGGTCTCGATTGCTTCCTCCCTCAAGCCAAGCATGGTTCAGCTGTGTAAGAGGAAACGCTGCCAGGTCTCTGGCTGCAAGGAGTAGGTAAGAGAAGCCTATGTTCTGAAGAACCGTTCATGTTCTGAATTGTTATTAATAAAGATTGAGAAGAGTGGATCAGGTGTACTTTTTTTGGAATACCTAACCCCCCCTTATTTTGTGGAATACTTGATGTGGCCCGGCCTCACCCAGACCCTACCTCCAGCGGCCCCCAGGTGAGTTCAGTTTAACACCCCTGCTATAAAGGCACCATCGCATGATGAATGCAGCTTCACGCTAGTTCAGAAAGGCTCGGAGTCAGGCTGATCACGGGGTCCTATTCTGCCCCAATCATGCACCAACTCAGCTTTTTAGCTCACCTCATAACTAGGCAGCATTCATTCTCTAGCTCTGTGCTTGCCACATCGCTGCCTCGTTGCTGCCACTTCGCTGCTGCATCAGTGTTGTATCGCAACATTCTGGCATCATCAAAAAGATCTGAAATCAGCATGAAAGTCAGTATTTGGAAAAAATATCTTACCTTTTGGCTGCCAGTAATGTCTGGACCACCTGATCCTTCCTCTGAGGAAGAAGGCATCCTGGATATCCAGGAAAATCAGTCACTAGTGGAGGTGGATGATGATGTGTCTGCCAACTAAAAAGTGCTCGTTTAGCAAGAAAAACTCCCTCCATCCACTCCTGGCCCATTTCAAAAATCCTGGAGGAGCTCTTCAATCGCCATATCCAACCTCTGACTGGCATCAACCATCAAGAACTGTTCGAGTTCTTTTTTGAACATGGCAGGACTATCTCCTCAAGACCCTCAGTTTGAGTCATTAGTCGCAAACAGTCCAATTCATCCTGCTTATCCACTGGCTCCAACTCCAGCCCCTCAGTCAAAAGCCAAGGCAAAATCCAAGCACNTGTGTTATCTGAGAAATATTTATGAGGGCCGATGGCTGGCGAGACGTTGGTTGCGTCACTCGTGCTGAAGCGGCTAAGTTGCTAGCCGTGAAGAACTCCACAGTGCTCCGATGTAAAAAGACGTCAAATGAAAATGTATTTGGATTCCACAGGGCGATCTTTTACAGGAGTGATCCAAGTAAACAGCTGAACAACTACCAAGGTTGGCTGACACTGCCGAACATACGCCTACAGCTACGGTACGAAACTGCATCGCCTCCGTCTCTGCCTTTTCCTTCCGGCACACTCCAACGGAAAAAACAAACGCTGACATCAGCACCTAAAGAAATCTGTCAGTGTCTTAAAGAAACAGCAAAACCAAAAAAGCAAACTACATCTGAGTATACAAACATTTTCCTGACTCAATCACAATCTGAAATACTTTGGGATTTTCATAAGATCATAAATGTAAAATTATAATTCAAAATACTATCTGGTGTGTTTTAGCTCCTATAATATTCAGTCTGCAAACCCGAAGACCCACGCTCCAGGATTCACCCAGCCACGGTGTCACACTCCTTACTGCCCGCATTCCCCACACCGCTCTCCCTACAAACTGTCGGCTAAGTAGCATTTCTTGCTGTAGATTTTGAATCTGTCCCTAGTGTGCATTGTACTTATTAGCCTTGTACCATGTGCACATTAGCTTTTTTCTCCCCTGTCTCCGCGAGCTTTCCAAGCTTTGTTTTGGTCAGTTCTGGTTAGTTTCGCTCTATTTAGATTTACGTGGTTAAGTCTGTATAGTATTTGTACTTTATGTATTTAGTGCCAAAAAATGACAGCCTAACCAGCTTTAAGACAGAAAACTAATGAGAAGTAGCTACCGTGTTTGAAGAACAATTTAGTTTTCTGGTTAATTTCTCCTGTAAAACAAAGGACACTATTGCTGTCTGTTGAGGAGTTTTGTAAATATTGATTTCCTGTGTGCAGCGACAGAGGTGAAGACCTTCTCAGCTCATGTGCAGATGGCAGTGTAACCTGACTCTGATTAATACTTCAATGTGTTCCTGTCAATCAAATATGTTGATTCAATTATGACAGAGTTTCTGTCACTAAACGAGCACATGATAGACATACTAACCCTATTAATGAGCAACCCCTCCACCCCACATCACATCTCATACTGGATGGGTCTCAGGGGAACCACACCAGTAAATCCCATTATCTAGACAGATAGAGGATGAGAGGTTAAGACATTGATCTGTCAGAGTGGGCACCTCATCTAATGTCACACAGAGAAAGGATTGTTAGTCTTACTAGTCTGTTGAGCTGAAAACTAAAAATTTACAAGACAGATGTGTGTGTGTGTGTGTTATGTATATTTATATACATACATACATAGCTAATGCTGAAAGATTTATTTTCTCTCAAATAATTGGATTGTTGTAGCCCTTTTATTCAGGATATACTTTTTATTGCACTGCAGCTCTTTGATGATGATCATAAAAATGTCAATTATATGGAAATGCATCACCTAAAAACAATCTGCAGTTACTGTCTTGTTATCTGGTGTATCTGATATCTGTATACAGGTCTCAATTCTGGATGGACCTGATGAATGACCTGAGGGATACGCATCTGTTTAGTGGTAGTCCTGAGCACACATGCCTCATGTGGTTTGTGTCCATCAGGCAAACCAAATGTCATGTACGACCTGCCTCACAGGTTGGTTCTATCAGTTTAATTTTTTGAAAACATTTGTAACAGATTTAATTCTAAAAATGGGACTACATTTCTGCCTTTTGAGTAGCTTAGAAAGATTCTTTCACAATCTATTTACCTTACCTGTCAGCCATGACTCTAATGAGCTCTACTAATCTCAAAGTGTGATAATTATTTATTACACACTTGTAACAGAAACCACAAAACACATACAATCACAATATACATTTACTGCTCACATGTGAGAATGACGGCATACCAAGTGGCTAAAAACAAACATAAATGTAGATTAGAATTAGTGCATATTTGTCTCCCAGGTTTGGTGGAACAAATTGTGGGTTCCCAGTGTCACAGGAGGACTTGGACCAGTTTATGGTGGAGCCAATAAACAGTCCTTGTGGAGATGACCATGTCCAAGCACACTTCGAGGACCTACATAGACAGAGTGGTCTGATGCAGCCATTAACCTGGGTGTCCTGTGTGGAAAAACTACATCACACTAAAGATTATGGCTGATGCAGAATAGAATATGTCTTTCGTAGAACAAGTAGAAAACTGAGGTAGTAACTGCCTTGTACAAGGTCAGCATCATAGTTTATGATACCATCGTGAAATTAGTAGAGTCCAAAACCAGGTGAGTTTTGGATTCCAAAGTCCATTTGTATGTACAATGTATTTCAATAAAACTGCCATCAACAGAAGACATCTCATTGAAAACATTTTTCTAATAAAAGTAAACCTTCTGTATCAAGAAGATAGTCTCTCTAGAATCCCAGTACTCTGGTTTCTTCCTACCATTTTCAGCTACTTTTTTCACTGAGTTGGCCTCAAAGATCTCTTCCATCTTTGCAGATGTCAGCTCTTCCTCACTTGAGCACACAAAGGCCCTGAATACAGATGGATGCTGCTCCAAAGCATGGATGACATCCAATGTTAAAAGTACATCTTTGAATCTAGAAAATATTTACAGCAAGTATTGCTTCTAGGGTGCTAATAACTATGACAGTGTCTTAAGGAAATCATTCTACCAATTAAACACTAAGCTAATTTGTTATTCCACCCAGTACAAACGGAGTCAGTTCCTTTATGAACCTTTTTGAGACCTGCCTAGTTATCTTTCTCGGAGGTTGTTCTTGTGTTCTGAACCCTTAGAGAAACACCAGGGGCCTCATGTACAAAGGGTACGTACGCACAAAAATGTGGCGTGCGCATTTACGTTCAGATGGATCAAGAATGAAATGATCATTAAAATGTGTGGTCCTCCAAGTCAACTTCTTGACTGGCGTAC
>NW_007578608.1:301381-309825 GCF_000690725.1 Stegastes partitus
CTGTCTCTCAGTCCACTGCTTTGCTACAGTTGTGTCCTGTTGTCATCGCATCCATTCTCTGGGAAAAAAAACTGGACCCAGATGCAAATCATCGAAGCAACAGTTAACATCATTAAAAGGTCGCTCCTCTGTACCTACAATAAACAAACTAGCCCTCGCTTAACTTGGACAAGCGTCCTCTGTAATTCTACTTTACGTGCCTCTCATATTCCCGGTTTAGACAACAAAATAGCTGATGCTCGGTCTCGTTTTAAATTCCAGGAATTCAGGAACCTGTGTCCCAATGCTTCTCTCTGCAGCCTGCCTTGCCCAAAGTTCGATCAGACTATTCTAGACTAAACCTCAAACTGGTTCAATATTTTTCATCTGCCTCGCATTTCATGAGGCTTGGCTTGTCTACAACTACATTAAAAACCTATGATGCTGCTTGGTCGTACTTCTCTTTTTGTGCAGCTGTTGGCTCTCCAGTCCTGCCTGTCAATATTTCCACCATCTGCGCCTTCATAGTCCACTGTTCAGAGTCGCAAAAACCTCAGCCCTCGTCCATTAAGGCATTCATTTGTGGAGTCCGGTTCCACTTGAGATGTTTAGACCCATCGGTTCCTAGTTTATTCGGGAATCCCTCCGTCTGCCTTCTCTTCAACGGACTAAAGAAAGCTCATCCAAAAGGCAATGATAAACGTCTTCCTCTCACTCTCCCTCTGGTGCAGCGATCGATTACTCACCTAAGGTACGGGTGTTTTGGCTCTTGCGTAGATTCATTGTTAGAAGCAGATTGCTCACTGCTTTCTTTGGGTTTCTGAGGTGCAGGGAATTCACCACACACACAGAAATTTAACCCGTTCCATGATCTTACCTTATCATTAACTATAAACAACCATATGTTTCCCCAAATCGTAGGCATTCAAAGACTGACAAGTTTAACGAAGGCACACAAATCATCATATCCAGAATTAGTAATGCTTTCTGTCCCCTGTCCTCCATGACCCGATACCTGGGATGGCGGCCACATGCGAGGGGAGAAGACCCTCTATTCATCACCGACTCTGGGAGAGCCATGTCCAGGCCTTGGTTTGCAGCTCGCCTTCGGATCCTGTGCCAGTCTCTGTAGTAAGACGCTGTGATCCACTGTATCAAATGCAGCAGTTGGGATTGGGTCTAACAGACATGTCGCTGGTTCAGAAGAATTTACTGTCGCTGTGAGCTCTGAGAGATTTACAACAGAGAAGCAGTTAAAGTGTAAATCTGGTCCTATGGCTGCATCCAGAGCTGCTGCACCTAAAGACATGCTAACAATTTTTTGTCTAATATTCAAAACTTTATCAGTGAAGAAGGTCATAAAGTCTTCACTGCTGAGAGCTACAGGAACACAAGGCTCCACAGAGCTGTGACTCTTTGTCAGCCTGGCTACAGCGCTGAAAAGAAACCTGGGGTTGTTCTTATTTTTCTCAGTTAAGGATGAATAATAAGCAGTTCTTGTCCTTCGGACTGCTTTTTTTTTTGTAGGCGAGGAATCTATCTCTCCAGGCTAAATTATATTCTTCTGAATTTGTAGAGCGCCACTGTCTTTCCAGCCTTCTCAATTTCTGTTTTAAGATGTGCAGCTGGTGGGTATGCCACGATGCTATTTTATTATAATTTACAGGCTTTTTCTTCAATGGGGCAACAATATCAATTGATGAACGCAGTAACGCTGCATCAACAATCTATCAACAAGATTATCCACCTGTGTGGGACTAAGATTTAAGGGGCTTCTCTCCATTGTGTTGGCATTTGGCTGTGGTGATTGTGTTGTGTTTCACTGTATTTTGTATTTGCTGGTGGGTTTTGGATGCGGCTGGAGTGTGTGTGCTTTTAAGTTTTCAGGCTGGGCGGGGCTGGTTGGAGGAGGACGCTCCTGCGCTGACACAGCTGCAGCTCATCACCTTCGTTGGATAGAGCCACTGTTCCATCTGTGCTCCAGTGCCAGATGATTGCCCCTAGCCTGAGTACATGTGCTGTCTCGCTAGTATTTTCAAGTTCACGAGTAACTGTGTGTTTCTTTTTTCTCCAGCGTCTCCTCCACCGGTCCCAGTGTCCAGCGTCTCCAGCCCACTACGCCAGCCTTTGTTCACCTCCATGGATTCACGAGCTTGGATCTCCTCTTGGCTCGAGCGCCAGAACGGGAAGATAACCACATGAGCACCGGCATGGGAGATCGCAGCATGAGCAGCGGCACGGGAGTCAGCTCGGGAGATCACCCCTCACCGCGACAACCAGCGCACCTACCCTGGATACCCTCACCTACCTCCCGGTGCCCCCTACTCCCTGGTTTCCCTGAAGAAAGCCTGTTAATCCTTTACCCCGCTTCCTCTTCATTCTGGGTCCCACACACACACACCTTTTGGCTACAGGCCATAACAATGGCATTAAAGTAAAAAATGGTGAAACCATTTCCCTAAATTTAGTTACTGCATTAACAGACACCTGCTATGATGGAACTCTTTGGTAGATACGCCATAGTCCAATATTGTAAATTCAAATGTTAGTAAAAAATGATCAGACAGAATAGAGTTTTGTTTAAAATCACTAAGATGTTCGATTCCTATGCCATATGTCAAAACAAGATCAAGCAAAAACCACAAGCCCAAAAACAAAGCAAATTAGTTTGAATTTGTGCAACAGGAATGGGCTGCTGTGACAGCAGAACGATGTCAGGAGCTGGTGGAGAGCATTCCAAGACTCATGGCTGCAGTCATCAAAAACAATGGTTATGCAGTCAAGTCCTAACTCCTGTGTGTATCATGTGACTAAAACAGACAGAAAAGAAAACATGGAATGTCTAAAAGCACTGTTTTTGGCAGTACAATGCCATAGCTATTGATGTAAGAACTTAAGTGATTTTGGTTATTATGAAGAAAATCATGGAAAATGGCTAGATATCAGCTCTTAAATTTGACTCTCATCAGCAATTGTTATTATATTTGTCCAAACAAATGTACCTTTAGTTGTACCTGGCATTAAAATGAACAAATAATTGAAGAGAACAAGGGTGGTCATGGTCTGGTTTTTTCCATGACTGTATAAGACGATCATAAGTGACCTTCACCAGTACTGTTTCTGTCCTATGAGTTATTCTAAATCCTGATTGAAACTCTTTTGACAAACCATTTCCGTGCAGATGGTCACATAATTGGCTTGTGACAGCTTTTTCAAGAATTTTAGAAATAAAAGGGAGGTTGGGTATAGTTGAATAAACACCTGGATCTATAGAAGGCTTTTTCTGTTTTCTCTGACCCAGTAATGAACAACAGCAACTTCCAGGCAGCAACTTTCCACACTGAAAATTAAGCTGAAAGTTTTTCTGAGGATTTGTATCTTCATTAAGACAGTCCTGCTCAGTTTTTGTTTGTTTGTTTGGTAGTTTTTTGTGGACTGTGTATTGTAATAATGCATCTGCAAATGTTCAAATGCAAGTGATAAACTACAAGAATTCCACCCATAGTATTTTGAGGAAAAACCAAAACACCAATGCCAGATCCTTTCTGTAGTTCTGCCTGCAATTACTGTGATTGGTTTAAAAATAAAATACAAACAAATCAGGGCTCTTTTTTTTTTTTTCATCCTATAGCAGAATAATAGTGACGTGCAGACAGACCATTATGTTCTGCAGAATGGACTGACTAAGTGAGACTACTAATGGAGTAAGGACGCCACAAAGTAAACAGATTAACACATTGTTGGTTTTGGCTGGATAGAATTTAATCACATTTATAAAAATATAGAATAAGGTTCAGTCTTATCCTTTTAAACATGTGAGCAGAGTCTGGTCCTTTAAATAATCAAAAACTACCCTCCCCTCTTCCCACCCCACAATCCCTTCACTCCTGCTTTTTCCTGCATCCCAGACACCCAGCAAACACTCAGTCATTGGCTGTCTAGATGAGAAGGGGTGGAGGGGCTGGAGGAGGATGGGCACAGCAGGAGGTGGAGGTTAAAACAAGCGCATCATTTATTAAGTGGGGGGAGACTTTAAGTGATCTTTATTAATCATTCACATTGTGTGTTTCACTGCAGCCGTTGTCACTTAAGGTTTGGCTTAAATGTCAGGAGAAGATGGGGGCATGGCAGAGGGGGTGCATTTAATTAGTTCAGTTTCTACAAAAAGTGCCACCAAACCTACAAACCAAAGTTTTTTTTTGTGGGGCAAAAGTCAAGCAGTTATTATTGTCACTGATAATGTTGTTGACAGGTGGTGGAGACATTCCCGTAACACTGGGTGCTCCTTACTGGCTGCACTGATTCACAAGAAATGTAGGCACAAGACATTCCATTAGATTCTATGTAAAGGTGGCCACATACATTTATTATTGAACAAATCTGTGTTTTTCCATTTACCTGTTTTTAAATTTTTGTGCATTTCTGTAATAAAAAAATGAGTGACAAGAAATGATATGCAGCACAGAAGTTTGTCTGGGATGGAAAAGTCTAGAAAGATGTAGAGCTGATGGAGGAACGTTCCATCCTGTCTACATCCTTACCTTTACTCAGCTGGCCAATCACAACGTAAAGTGCTTTTGAATGTGGACTCAGTTTTGGAAATATACAAAGATCAGTCGTTTTAGAAAAATGTCGGGGAGGAGGAGATGTCTGACACAACGATCCAACAAGCACTTCAGATACATAGAGTCGCCTTTTAACATCCAACTCCAGCCTCTGCTCCTCTGGAAAGAGGAAAATTAGGGGCAGACAAAAACAGTAGATATGTGTGGAGCAAAATGAAACTAACCCTCCTCAGAGAAACATTACATGAAACAAAGAGAAAAATGATAATAACCAGCCAGGATAGGGGGAGCTGGAAAGAAATACTCCAGACCGGAGTTACTTAAAAGAAGAAGAAGAAGCTGCAGAGAGGAAATCAGACGCACGCTGTATCTCAGGCGGTCTAAGAGCCGTTGTATTGTGTGTCTCGTACTGTTGATAGGCTGAAAATGCAAAGGCAAATTAGCTTCCACTGGATATAGATCTTGAATTCTTGAATCTTGTGTGTGGCGTGGAAGGAAAATTACTCTGGAGAAACATTTACGTAAATCCAGCCTTATGACAAGAGCCTTTGAGATCAAACATTGTAGTGTTTGGGTGAAAGTTTGCTCCTGTTCCAGGACAAAGTTGTGAAGAAGTGAACTACTGAATGTACAGCATGCTGTGCATGTCTAAACTCTGTAAGGAATTGGGAGTGATGAGAGTGACCCTCACTGATTACATTCTACTCTAGAGGATCATTTCTGCCTGAATTAAAGTATGGTCAAACTTAATTATTTATAATTTATTTACTTATTTATCAGACCCCAGGAATCGCCTCCAGGGCCCCTAAGGATCCACAGAGGCCACTTTATTAATCAGACATAAAGACATAGATTGGATTTACATTTGGTCTTAGCAAAAGGCTTTTTCTGTTCAAATGAATGGAAGGAAAATTATTTTTGCACTTACTGTTGACTGCTATTTTAGCAAACATCTTTACTGGTTCCAGACACTGCAGGAGACAGTGGGAGGAAAGAGGGTTGTGGGGAGGATGGGGGTGTGTGTCTGTGGGGGGTTGGGTGGGGTCTCCCTCTCTGTGATATGAGCTAATGGCCGTCCACTGGCATCTGGCTACTGTGTATATGTGAAGCTCATTAAAGAGTCACTGTGTTACCCCTGAGACAGACAGAGGGAGGAGGGAGGTGAATAATGCAGGGTGAGGCGTCGCTCTACGATGACAGCAGCATCGAATTAGCTCCATTTCCTCCTCCAGCAGGACACGGTCTCACATTAATTTCTGCCACGCTGTGGTAAAGATTCAGGTTGATGGTGTTTCTCATGTTGCTGAAGGCGAACAGAGCCAGACCTTTTCACTTATGACTTTTAATCAGTTATCCAAGATCAACTGAGTGGCTGACAAGTGGAGAGATTCTTCTTATCTGAGCTCACAAGATTAAATAATACATCTGACCAGGGTGTGACCCCGTTACATCAGCAGCATGATGTCAGAAACATCAGAAAAAGTAATTGTTCACTCTGAAGGTGGACAAAATTTTAAATATACAATCCACATGTTAAGCAGGAGATTCATGAACTGAAGAGTAAACATGAATGCAAGACGCATTAGTCACAGTTTGACTTTAAATTCTCACAAAACTTACTATTACTTTAAATTATTCTTTAAATTTATAAACAAATAAAACAAATCAAATCTAAAAATAAATAAATAAATAATAGGAATATATCGAAACAAATGTGATACATTTTGCAGTCGAACTTTATTTTCTGACTTAAAAATAACAAAAGACGTCCACATCGCAAGCATGGAACAGATGAAGGAGAACTCATATTACCACCTGTGTTTGAAACTGTTTTTAACTGCTGAGGCATCAACAGCCTCAGGAACCTTTTCTTCATGTGACCAACCTGTGTATGGACGTAGGCGACAAAAGCAAAAGATGAGGAAAGACTTTGATTAGATGCAAAGTAACCTCTAGTACTAAAGCAGACATGTGCTGTCAGTATCTAAACTAACTTGTAAAAAGTAATAATGCTGTAGTCACTACAAGTGGATACAACATGTACAACAAGATCAGATATTTTGCTGGGAAACAAATTAAATACATTGTAAGTGAGCATTTCACTGATAGATTTAGGAATGTTGTGACTTTAATTTACTACAAACACAACACATTGTATTTCATCCAAAATGGATCTCCTGTTCCAAATTGTATTTACGTACAACACAAAACAGAAGCGATGACACTCATGTGCAGTAATAATTAAATGTCAGATGATTCAAAGTCGTGTCACTTCTTAATAACTGCATTAATTCTGAGTTTATAAGTTGCATATATGAACCCTGAAAAGAATACTTTAAAAGACCACACTGAAAATACAGGTCCAAAGTAGAACCTCAGTAACCAAAAGTGAACATTGGCTGACAAGATGACCAACTGGAGCCCAGAGTTCACGCAGCAGACACATCTCTACATCAACTGTTGGGAGGAGACTGCCTGAATCAGGCTTTAAGGGAGGAACTTCTACACACACACACACACACACACACACACACACACATGAATATATGCAATATGAATTAATTGTAAGATATGTTAAGGGTGCACAAGAGACAGAAAATGTAAATGCAGTTAAAGGAGGCAGCGGGAGGGGCTTGGATCAAGGGTGAAATAAGGAAACAGATGGACAATGGGCAATGTAAGGCTGACACAACAGAAGGAAGACCTTAGCATCGGCTGAGACACTTTTTGTTCAGTAAATTTGTTGTCATTTATTCATCCTTTATTTAAATCTCAAGGAATCATTGAGGCCAAGCCCTCATTTACAATGATGTCCAGAATACAGCAAAAAGAATAAATGTGGAGGAGGCAACAAATAACGAAACAACAAAGAAAAGAGCACAAAAACAGTCACATTAGGAAGCAACGTATTTATGGTCATAGATTTAATTTGATCAACAGATTAAGCTGCACCAAGCTTCAATGTTTTATGCAAATGATCCGACTGTGTGCAGCAGAAAAGCATTTTTTAATTTAATTTTTTTTTTTTTTTTACCAATTTCAGTGTAAGCATTTGGGACTTCCAGTGTTAGCCAATGTTTGAATGAGTTTAAAAGTAATTTTGGGATGGATTTAACAAGGAAGTGTACTACATGTATTGTGGTACATTTTGTCATTCAGTGCTTTATCAATAAACAGAATCCAATGTCTGTCTGGCCTGACTGCTAAAGGTGGCCAGCCAACTGTCTACAATGAGCAGTGACGAGTGGAATAGTTTTCATAGGTGGTGAATCTGAGGAGTGAGTGATAAGCTGGATCCAGGGCTTTCAGAGTGGAAACAGTGGCGTTTCTGTGGATGTCCCTAGTCTAGCACAGACAAGAAGACGGTTTTAGTTACCTGCTCTCTGCAAAACACGGGAAAAGTGGCTCTGTTTCTGTAAAAATGTCCAATTTTGTGCTGTAGTTTGCTGGATGATGATGGAAGCCAAAGCTCGAGTAGGCAGTGACAGAAAACAAGGTGCTGAGAGAGAGATGGATGAGAAGAAGATGAGCTGAAGATGATGGATGAGGGCAAGCTGGGAACTGCTGCCCAAAATAATGTGAAGATGTTAAGATGACCCATGATGCATGGCTTTTCACCAGAGGCCGAGCAAGGCTAAAGGTGTAAGGGAACAGATCGCTGGTAAGGCCTCATGTGGTGACAGAGAGATGAAGTAGTTTATAGCTTAGACAAAACACTGGTTTCCACCTCACTAGCCTCAGCTACATCTTCATCAACATGCTATATGTGGAAAGCAACATATACAAATAGGTCGTCTGTTGGGAGAAAACCCAAAAACAGCAGTTGATATCCATGAACTATATACAGGCCAGACTTTACAACCACCTGGGTAATATGCTGTAAGTCCTGTTGCCTTCTGC
>NW_007578608.1:313451-319057 GCF_000690725.1 Stegastes partitus
ACTTCGTTAATATTATGTGCTTTTAGTTAATCTCGTTCTAACTATTTAGTACTGTGTTTGATCGATCACCGTCTGCGACGTGTTACTCCCGGTGTGAATTGCTTGTAGATCTTGTTTCTGCAGTGCTGGTGCATGCCCTCGGCCTTATATTTGGCTTCATTATCCCGTGGCTGAGGTGTGTGTTTGTAATTCTGTATCCTGCCCCTATGAACTTCCTAACCATATGTGTGTGTGTGTGTGTGTGTGTGTGTGTGTGTGTGTGTGTGTGCGTGTGTGTGTGTGTGTGTGTGTGTAATTTGGATGTCTTCTTGAATCCAGTTCTGTGAGTTAAAGATGTTTAAAGGCAGGAGTGACATTGAATCTAAATCCAGGTTTCTGCCACTGAACACAGGCTGCTCTTTAGTTTCCTTAAAGTCTGAACTCAAGCTCCACATTTCTTCAAATGTAAATCAGCAGATATACAGTAGGTTTTTGTGCCTGACTTGTGTTACCTCTCTTCTGTCTTTGACCAGACATCTTAGGCAGCATAAATAATTTAGTCCTGACAGACTGAGCCTGTGGCGGCTTAGTGCATTTTAAGCCCTGCTAGTGCTGCCACCACACCACCTTTAAATAGCTCCCCACAATGACAGATGAACATTAAGGGAATTACATGCTGTGCTGTGAGATGTTTAATTCTTTTCCTTGTGACAAATGAAGACAAATAACACAGATTGATAGCGAGAGGTGGGCAGATGCATTCATAACCAGGAAGCAGCCCCTGTCTTGCTAATCAGGTTTTGGACTGGGCTGGACAACGATTTAATGGACTTTACCAAATGGATGACACAAGCTAGTTAATGGACTGAGAAATAAAACATAGATGAATGACCCACTGTGAAAACTGAGATTAATAGAAACATTTCACAGATTAAAAAAATAACAAGACATAGTGGAATGACACCGCTGTGACGACGTCCAATCCCATCTGATCTTGGAAGCTAAGTGCGGTCGGGCCCGGTTAGTACTTGGATGGGAGACCGCCTGGGAATACCTGATACTGTAAGCCCCGCGACCCTAATGAGAATTAAACAGTGTATAGAAAATGGATGGATGGATGGTGGAATGACAGCAAGGCACACTAAGGAGGCACAAAGTCGCCTTTCTTCCCAAAGGCTGCTTTTACAAACTAAAATCTACTAAGAGTCATAAAGTTCTGTTTGGTACTCAAAGCTGCATAGATCATGTTGCATCTGGACTGGGTACATTAACATGTTTTATGTTATCACGCTGCTGTTTTTGTTTTTGTTTTGTTTTGTTTTGTTATTTTGCAGCATTTTCTTCTTTTTTTTCCCAAGTCAGTTTTTACTGACTTTCATCTATCAACATTGTTGAGCTGCTCACAGAAAAACCAGACTGAAATGTTGCATTCATTGGACTGTCGATCCACTTAGTGTGCCAACGTTGCCATCTAAAAGAAGTTATTGAAGTCCATGTTGATAAAAAAAAAAAAAACACCCAGTAACAATTTCTTCCATTTTTATTTTGCTTATTCAGAGTCAGGATGCAGTGGCAGCAGTGTAAAATCTGGCACCAAATTTTTAGGTACAAAATTTTGTCGTTTGATGTTCTAGTAACAAGAACATTTTCAGTGCCATGAAAAAGTATTTGCCCCCGTCTCAAATTCTTATTTTGTTGCATATTTTCCCCACTTTAATGTTTAATATCATCAAACAAATGTAAATATCAGACAAAGATAACCCAAGTAAACACAAAAGGCAGTTTTTAAATGATGATTTTATTTATGAAGGAAAAAAATATTCAAAGCTACCTGGCCCTGTGTGAAAAAGTAATTGCCCCCTAAACCTAAATACTGGTTGGGCCACCCTCGGCAGCAACAACTGAAATCAGTCGTTTTCTATAACTGACAGTGAGTCTTTCACATCCCTGTGGAGACGTCTTGGCCCACTCTTCTTTTCTTTTCTTGAATTGTTTTAATTCAGCAACACTGGAGGGTTTTCGAGCATGAATGGCCTTTTTAAGGTCATGCCACAGAATTTAAATTGGATTCAAGTCCAGACTTTGACTAGCCCACTCCAAAACCTTCATTTTGTTTTTTTTTAAGCCATTCAGATGTCGACTTGTTGGTGTGTTTTGGATCATTGTCCTGCTGCAGAACCCAAGTGCGCTTCAGCTGGAGGTCACGAGCTGATGGCCAAACGTTCTCCTTCAGGATTTTCTGGTAGAGAGCAGAATTCATGGTTTCATCAATCACAGCAAGTCGTCCAGGTCCTGAAGCAGCAAAGCAGCCCCAGACCATCACACTACTACCACCACCATGTTTACTGCTGGCATGACGTTCTTTTTCTGAAACGCTGTTACTTGTACTCCAGATGTAACGAGACACACGCTTTCCAATAAGTTAAACTTTCGTCTCNCTGTACATGTCTGCTGGTGCTGCTACCTTCTGATTCTTCTGACAAGTGATCATTGTCAGGATCCAACTCCTGGCAGTCATCTACCACTGGTGCATCTTAAGGTATAGACTGAAACAGTTAAGAGTTAACAGCTCTTTAACCAACATTATACATATTAAAAGAATTGCAATTTGTTTAATGTCTTGCCATATTGTAGACGACATCATTAAAAACAACACAGAAATCAATGTCATCAGGTTAGTCATAGAAACAATTAGTTTTCAGTCATTTAATTCACCCAATTATGACAGAATAACAAATAAATTCTGTTGTTTGGTAAAATACACGTGCAACACTCCTTTCATATCTGCATTTTCACCTGGAGGTTCATGGCAGCTGCCCTGGTCCTGGATGCTGGCCTCAATAACACATGATGATGGTCCCTGGCTGCATTCAGGCTGATCCGGGCCCTCTGCGGACTCTGAGCTGTCAGTGCTGTCAGTCTGACCTGCAGTGACCCTGCTCTCAGTGTTCTGACCTGCTACTGACCTCCTTTTAATAAAAACTTTTGAATGTCTCCTCTCCATTTCATTCTCTGTGAAACATATTTATTCATGTCGCTCCTTCTCCTCTTTTCTTTGACATCAACCGATGTTCCCAAACGTCCTCTCAATCCAAGCTGAATGCCAGTACCCAACCAAAAAGCTTTGGTGCATTCAGTGGCAGTCGGACAATGACGTTGCATTTAAGAGCGGAGTTTCTGTATTGGTAATAAAAATTTCAAACAAATTTTTGGGGGGGGCACCTGGGGTGGCCAATCAGATCACAGGGGGGGGCCAGTACCCCCCTGTGCCCCCACGGTAGACACTGCTCTGTGAACCACATGAGGATGCACTCTCGATACTCCCTCTGCGCTGTTAGTTGTTAGCTTTTCCAGCCCGTTAGGGAGAGACCTCACGTTTCTATGATGATGGACGGATGGACAGACGGACGGATGGACAGCTTGTAGTGTCTCCTCTTCTCCCGGTGTTTCAATCCTGCCCTGCATCCCCTCTTCTTCCTGCGGAGCTCATCGGGGATGTCCAGTCTCTCTTATGACGGTGGCTTGGCCTGGCTCAGCAGCAACAGCTGTTTATGAGTGTAAAAACAATAGAGCCAAGGTTCAACGGCTCAAAAGGCTCGCCAGACGCGGACCCCAAAAACTCGCAAAAAAAGCAAAGAACAGACCAACAAAAATGCCATCTGCATCTCCACTGTTCCCGCACAAATGTGGTACAGCTGTGTGAAATTAAAATATTAAAAATATAGAAGAAAAACCAAAGTAAATAGCCAAAAACACAGAAATCAGGTAGGAGCCACTGTCACGGCGCCATAACACAGATATGTCAAATTATTCTGCTTGTCACTTGATTTGGTACCTCAGTAAATATTTCCCAAATCAGTTTTTGGTCTCAGTTGCTAGTTCCACTTCTCCTTCAATGCAACAGGATGTTCAGTTTGGTCATCATTATGGTCCCATTTAAAATGAAACAGGATATAAAGAAGATGATGCTTTTGAGCTTGACTACCACGTATGTATGGACAGGTTTCTACTGTATGAGTGTGCATAGCGTCCTCAGGTTCTCAGTCAGATCTGCCCCTCACTTCTTTTCAGCTCCGCCCTATTGCCTAAAAAAGATGACTTCTGGCTCCAATGAACCACAGTGGTGATGACCACCATGGCAAACCTGACAAGAGGTGTAACAACACAGTGAAAATGGCTCTGTAATGCCCTCCACCTCCTCTGCTTTGCTGGCAACCCTCCCCCCTTTTTCACCTTTCCCTGTGGGCTTGAGCATGTGTGTGTGCATGTGTTTCCTCCTGGATAGATGATTGGATAATCAGGTCACTGAGGACACCTGCGACAGGAAGTGGTTCACCTGTTCATTGATTCAGCATCTGCCATAAAAGAAGGGCTCAGTCCACCAATCGCCGGCAGACTGTTGTACTGCAACCATTCTCTGTGCCGCTCCCCATTGATTTCCTGCCTCCATGCAGACTGCATTCCCCACCTGCCTGGATCCTGGTTCACCGTACCCACTCTCCATGGATGCTGCACCACCAAAGCAGCCACGTCACACACACCCCTTCGCCTGCATTTCCGTGACCTCTGTCCCCAAACCACTGTCAGCTAAGTTGTTTAGTTTCGCTTTCAGGTCTAGTGATTGCCCTTATTGATCCAGACCACTTCGTTAATATTATGTGCTTTTAGTTAATCTCATTCTTACCATTTAGTACTGTGCTTGATCGATCACCGTCTGCGACGTGTTACTCCCGGTGTGAATTGCTTGTAGATCTTGTTTCTGCAGTGCTGGTGCATGCCCTCGGCCTTATATTTGGCTTCATTATCCCGTGGCTGAGGTGTGTGTTTGTAATTCTGTATCCTGCCCCTATGAACTTCCTAACCATATGTGTGTGTGTGTGTGTGTGTGTGTGTGTGTGTGTGTGTGTGTGCGTGTGTGTGTGTGTGTGTGTGTGTAATTTGGATGTCTTCTTGAATCCAGTTCTGTGAGTTAAAGATGTTTAAAGGCAGGAGTTACATTGAATCTAAATCCAGGTTTCTGCCACTGAACACAGGCTGCTCTTTAGTTTCCTTAAAATCTGAACTCAAGCTCCACATTTCTTCAAATGTAAATCAGCAGATATACAGTAGGTTTTTGTGCCTGACTTGTGTTACCTCTCTTCTGTCTTTGACCAGACATCTTAGGCAGCATAAATAATTTAGTCCTGACAGACTGAGCCTGTGGCGGCTTAGTGCATTTTAAGCCCTGCTAGTGCTGCCACCACACCACCTTTAAATAGCTCCCCACAATGACAGATGAACATTAAGGGAATTACATGCTGTGCTGTGAGATGTTTAATTCTTTTCCTTGTGACAAATGAAGACAAATAACACAGATTGATAGCGAGAGGTGGGCAGATGCATTCATAACCAGGAAGCCGCCCCTGTCTTGCTAATCAGGTTTTGGACTGGGCTGGACAACGATTTAATGGACTTTACCAAATGGATGACACAAGCTAGTTAATGGACTGAGAAATAAAACATAGATGAATGACCCACTGTGAAAACTGAGATTAATAGAAACATTTCACAGATTAAAAAAATAACAAGACATAGTGGAATGACACCGCTGTGACGACGTCCAATCCCATCTGATCTTGGAAGCTAAG
>NW_007578608.1:319903-351605 GCF_000690725.1 Stegastes partitus
GGGGGGCAATTACTTTTCACATAGGGCCAGGTAGGTTTGCATAGCTTTATCCCTTAAAATGTTAAATCATCATTTAAAAACATGCATTTTGTGTTTACTTTGGTTATCTTTGTCTAATATTTAAATCAGTTTGATGGTCTTAAACATTTAAGTGGGGGAAATATTAAATAAAAAAATTTTTTTTTAAAGAATTCGAGAAGAGGGTAAATACTTTTTTGTGAGTGAGATTTTAGTCTGCTGTTTGTTGCATAAACACAAAAAACAGTCAGAGCTTCTCCCTCTGCAATACACAGTCGCAGAGAGACGACCCTCTCGTTCTCCAGGTAGAGCTCCACCAGGCAGGGCTCAGCCGGAGGTTTGTGAATATCTACAGGCACTTTAAGGAGATACCATTTTGAATCACTTGACATTTAAGTGGTATTTTACTTAGCTGTAGTTACTCCAGTTGTATAGTGTATGTCCAGTGAGTTCCACATATAACTCTTTTGGCTGAATGTTTTAGTCAGCCAACCAGTTGATGGAATTTATTCAGCCTTATTTTCATTGTGTAAGAGCAAAGCCAATGAAAATAAGAGGAGTAGGAGATGACAGAAGGAGGTGGAAATGCACATCAGAGAGTACTGTCTCCATCCCCCTTCCTTCTGTTGGCTTTAAGACTTTATGAAAAGGCTAAATAAACATTATTTAACCCTTTCATTCTAAGTTCTAAAATTGTCCCTCTCACAAGATAAGAGATAGATAGATAGATAGATAGATAGATAGATAGATAGATAGATAGATAGATAGATAGATAGATAGATAAACTGTATTGTCTGTCCCAAATAGTGACAGATATTCTCCGTTGACAAGGCTCCAGTAATAAAAATACAACATATATGAAAACGGTGAGGGCTTCTTCTTGGGGAGAGATGGAAAGTGGGCAGGTCCAGGTGATTGGTGTGCTACTGCTGTTAAACCGGGTGAAGAAGGTGTTGAGCTGTTCTGCAAAGGAGGTGGGGTCTGGGCAGTTAAACACTGTAGGCTGTGGGGCTCTGTCCATCATGATGTTTCACCCCTGCCATGCCTCCCTTGCATTTTCTGAAGTCAACTTCTGCTCCACTTTGTTTTTGTCGCTGATTTTAGCCAGCTTCACCAGCTTCCTGAGCTCCTTCCTCAGCTCCCTCATCCTGAGCTTGTCTCCTTGTAAGAAGGCCTTTTTCTTTTGGACCAGGCAGATTTTCATGTCCTTTGTCACCCATTTCTCATTGCTTGGATTTTTGTTATGTGTTTGGTGGGAGTGACAGTGTCCTCACAGAATACAATATAAGATCTCAGCACATCTGTCAGCATGTTAAAATCATCATCACAGTCATTCAAAAACAAACCCCAGTCTGTCAGTTCAAAACAACCTTTAGTGTTTCTGTTTCTTTGTTATTCCAGACTCTGATTATTTTATGGGTTCACCTGTTTTCAGCTGTGGTCTGTATTTTGGGAACAGCAGGATGACATTATAGTCAGAGTGTCCAAGGGGTGGGCGTGACTTTGAAATATATGCACCAGGGATATTGCCATAGCATAAGTCCAATATTTTGTGCAGTCTGGTGGGAGTTGTGATATATTGCTCCAGATTGAGCAGGTATGTGGTGATGTCATACCTGTTAAAATCGCCCAGTACAAACACTGGCTGCTCTCCAGTCTGACTGACAGATCTGTGGTAAAAGTCAGATATGTGCTCAGCAGCTTGACTAAAGTCAAACCTAAACACATCAGCACTTCCAGCTCCTGTTCATTTTCTATGAGAAGTGGCATATCCCTTTGTGAGAAGCACAGTGAGATGCTGGTTGGCCTTTGCAACCTGCAGCATCATTGTTTCATTAAAGGCAAAAGTACCCCAGATCATGATGGAGCCGTGTAGAAAACATCTCCAGTGGGATCTCCTTGTCATGCCAGTAATATTGGAAACCATCAGGATCGTCCAGGTTACATTTTTTCTCATCAGAGAATAAAACTTTCTTCCACCTTTCAGTGTCCCATGTTTGGTGCTCTCTCAAAGTCAAAGGCAAGTTTGTGGTGTGGGAGGTGTTGTGCCCAGCTCGTTGAAGAGCATTACAAAGAAGGGAGGTTGACACGGGAACAGCTTTTAAAATAAATGAGTAATTTATTGAAAACATTCAACAAAGTGAAACTAATGATAAGGTCTACAAACCCAGGCTAAACTCAACATAATCAAACCAAACCAAACCAAACCAAGAGATACCTGAAAGGCTCCAGCCTTCCAGGAGGGAGAAAGAGAGAGAGCCATCTTGAATTTACCCAGCTTTTAAAGGCACAAAACAGATAAGGCCAATCCTTTTAATGAAGTGGGAGGGGCAGGTCATCCAGACTGGGAAAAGGAAAGCAGAGGCAGGAAAACACACTGACAAGGCCTGTGGCCGTCACAGAGGAGACGTGGCCTTTGAAGATGTTTTTTGTTCTTTAAGCCCCTCTTTTGCAGATGCTGTCTTGTGACTGCAGTCAGCATCAGTAAGGGCCTTAATCTGGGTCGAGGATCAGCCTGTGTCTTCATAGTCAGCCCCTCTGGGTCAGCACAGGTGAGCATTTTTGAGGTCTACCACTTGACTTTTTTGTCCCATAATCCTCAGGATCTGTCAAGAAATTTGAAATGACTGTCTGACTGCATCAAACCTCAGCAGCGATTGGGAGAGGCCTTGCTTGTGCAGCTCAACAGTCCTGCCACCTTTAAAGACAGAAAACATTTTTGCCTTTGCCATCAGGTGGTCATGCCAGTGTGAATGCCAGACAGAAAATGACATGAAAACCACAGATTCTGCCTTTTAAAGGCTATGGTCTTAAACTTCTGAACAGCCTGTTTGAGTTTAAATGTAGTTTTCAATTGTCATGACCCGGCTCAAAGGCAATGACAAAAGCTGAGAGACGCAGTGCAAACTTAAACAAAAATATACATTTATTTAAACAAAAGAAATATAACAATACCAGTGTGAGGTGTGTTGGTCAGTATGATCAGTGGTGTTTATGTGAATGTGTGTAGTGTGTGGTGTTGTAGTGATGGAGAGCAGAGAGAAGAGAGAGAAAGAGACGCTGATCAGCCACGCTTTAAATCCAGTCCATACATTGGGCCCAGGTGCTCGCGATCAGGTTGAGTGAAAGGCTGGATCAGCTGATCACCTCGGAAGAAAAGTGACATGTCAGACACCCATCCGCTTTCCTAGACCAAGCGGCCAGCAGGGCCGTAACACAATAAATTGCCTCCTCTCTATTTTTTGTCTCTTGCTCCTGTTTCTTTTTGCATTTTTAAGCTCAACTTACAACCTGGTTACAATCCAACAGTGCAAATTGCAAATACTTGTAATTCATCCCCCAGTCTTAAGATTTTGATTGGGAGTGTAATATCAGTGTCACTACTGAAACACAATCCAGTTAGTCAGATGTGACTGCTGCACTGACTCATATCACTGTGAGGCAGCTTATCAGCAGCAGTGGATTGCATTTAGATTGACAACACAACTGATCTGCCTGGAGGCAGCTGAGTTCCAGAGGGTCAGCGGTTCCCTTGTGAAGTTCTGTTCAAGTGACTGGTGGGTTGTTGGTCACCTCCTTGACGAGAACCCTTTTTGCTTGATTACTCAGTTTGGCTGCACGGGGCTCCTGGTGGTTCCAAACGTTATTCATGTCACAGGTATTGAAGCTGTTGTGCCCGTGGAAATAATCAGAGATTTAGAAATGGTTTTATGCCCATTACCTGATCTATGCCTCCATTTTATCACAGAGGTCTACAGAGAGATTCGTGGTCTTCATAGTCGACATTATATTTACAAGTGTGGGCCTTTCTAAACTACGTTTAATCCACACAGTAAACTCCAGTTAAGGCCTAGACACATCCTTATTATGGGAAGTGCAGCGACCTCAGTGCCAACAGACACAGAGTAAAAGTTTAAACAGTTTAATCACAAAAGTGCAATATACAGGATTGTGGGGAAATGAGGCAAGGGTGACATTTGCTGGAAGTAACACTAACAGGGGAAGTGGCACGCGAAGGGCCATAAAACTATAAACACAGAACTCAAAAGGGCAATACAAATTAATCATGAGATAAGATATTCAGAGCAACATAACTAACCAGATCCAGGTATTACACGGTTAGGGAAGTTTACACAAGAGAGCGATGCAGGAATTTACTCCAAGCACACAAAACGTGAAACATGGAAGCCGAATCACTGGGCAGAACACGTGCTCAAGCGGTGCAGCAAACAACTGCAGAAAACATTCACCACGTACGGTGACGCAGGAATACACAATCAAGATACTAATTCAAGAGTTTAGCAGAAGCAAGTAATAATCTAAACAGCTATTTGAACTCTAGGCACTAAATCTGAACTACGACTTAGCTGACGGACCAGTAGGGGACAGCAGGCAGAGAATGCAGGCAGCAGAAGGCTGTGGCATGACAGGAGGAATCTGGGAGTTTGCGTCTTCACGTGGCAGCGGGCTCAGATAGTGAGGGATGGTAGGCACGAGTCCAGGCAGGTGTGGAGGAATGTAGTGTGAGGCAGGAATCACTTGACAATTAAAACAACGGTAATGAGAGCAGAGTTTACTAACTGATTGCAGTACAATGTTTGGTGTACACTGAGTGGTGAACAAAGCCCTTCTTTTACATCAGGTGGTGATCAGTGAACAGGTGAGCCACTTCCCGTTGCAGATGTCCGCACTCAGATCATTATTTAATCAGAGCTGCAAGGAGAAACGCACACACACACACACACACACAGACACACACACCTCCCTCATGGCCACAGGGAAAAGGGGAAGGACGGAGAATTGCAAGAATTGCAGTGGCTGAAGTGGAGGCTGTGACAATCCTGTAACTGAGTCATTGTCATTAAGGGTTATTGAGTGTTGACTGAGTGGAAATGTTAGAAATTGTGAATTTAAAATTAAATCTACAACACAAACTGCACATAAAGTGAGGGGTTCTGATACCTTTTGAAGGGACTGTTTCTGCAGACATCTTGGTCAATTGACTCAACTTTTAAAATAAAGAGAATTGGTTTCTTTATAGATTCTGGATTTTGATCTCACAGCACTAATTTGAGAATGAGACATGCATTATACTTTTGTGTTTGAAAGACATTGCGCTCTTCAAAGAGACAATTGCACTGCTCACACAATATATACAGTGTCTGCATTTGACATTAGCATTAGCTGGTATCACCTCAGCCAGATTCTTATGTGTGTTTCACATGGCAAGTTTAACTCTCATAATAAATGGAGTGTCTCTGCAGGATTCTTACATGTCATTTGTCTTTTTGGAGAATATGCTGCTGAGGTAAATTATTTGGCTTCCAGACAATAGCCTGTAGAGGAAAAAAAATCCTTAACAGGATTTTCATCTCCCCACAGAAAGTCCATTCAATACAATCACAATGGGTGGTGTGAGTCAGTTCATTTTGAAAATGGTTTTCAGCACAGGATGCAAATGCAGATGCATTTAGAAAATTAGTGGGTCAGGGCATAAATAACAGGACAGGGAGACAGAGCAGAAGCAAATATTTTTGGCAATGACCTTGCCTCCTATCTCAAAAGAGATTCTGTCTTAAAAAAGATTCATCTGGAATGAAATGGAGGAGTCGACCTCAGCACTTCACCAGATTAAATCAGAGGTCCCACAGGTCGTGTGTGTGTGTGTGTGTGTGTGTGTGTGTGTGTGTGTGTGTGTGTGGGTGTGTGGTCCCAGGACAGGTAGCTGATCTGATTGGGTAACTGGTGCGAAGCTTGCATTGACTGCAGAGCATCTGTCAGTGTTTATGCTAACGTTTCCCACTGGAGACGCCTCAGCATCTGTGGCCACTACGAGAAAAGACTGTTTGTCCAACACTGTGTTTCACAACAGATTTTGTTTTTCATTGTGGGATACCAGAGGTCCATTCATTGCTATGACAGACATTCTTTTTATTTGGGGGAAATTTCTGCTTTTTTCATTTACATGCAAAATAGAGAGTAGACAAGGCAAAGTTTCAAGGTCTGATTCATAGCACAGAAATCATAATAAAGGGTAAGCCTGGCCACAATTCACTTATTGCTCTTTCCCTCAACCAATCCCATATGCAGACTCACATCAGAACTGCAAATATTTTACAAAAAAGCCCAGTATGTGTGTCAAAGCCCAACATGCTTTTACTCAGTGCCACAGAACTCCATCATTGCCAAAAAAACTAAATCAGTGAGCCACACTGCCACAACAGATGACATGTTTCTTTATGGGTGATGTACATGCACACACACTGTTTTAATTCGCTCCTGTATATACTATTCATCACCATGCTGCCCCAAGTTCTCACTACAGCACCCAATTTGAATGAATCCACTGGTAGGAATAGTCCTCTTAAAATGCATCATTGCCTCCAGTTCAGACAGGACACTTTGTCAGGCTTACCCATTTATTTGGAATGACATGCATTTGAGTTTGGCGGTGACTCTGCTCGAGTGATGCTCTGGAACAATCTGAGCAAGCATGATACAGACAGCCACTGAGATCTCAACCCTCCAGCAGAGCCTTAAATTCACAACATTCAAATGCATACAGTATGAACAACAAAACAAGGAGACCAATTTAAATGGTCCTTACTTTACAAAATCTAGTTTATTTGATTTTCAAGGTACAATTATGAAACATTTGTGTTGGACAGTCCCCATTTGAGTTCAGCAGTAACTCTGCTCGAGTGATACTCTGAAACAATCCGAGCAAGCGTGACACAGAAAGTTCCTGAGATCCCAAACCCTGAAACCTGTGCTCCCAAAGGGAGCAGATTAGCAAAGTCAACTTGAAATGAAATGCACTTTATCAAAATTAGCCTATACTTGGCGACAAGCATGTTGCTTTTCCTTTGAATTAGGTCAAATAGCACAACTTCATCTGAATGCACAGAATTGGCAGCATGCTGAATGCAAACAGATGAACTTCTGGCAAGGCACTATTATAGTGACTTGATACAAAAGAAATATACTATATGAGAGACTGTGCAGCATCAAGTATGACGCATTACCATTGAATTTGTGCAATCTTGCACAATCATCACATCTGGATGCAGTGGATCAGTGGCATGCTGAATGTACACAGATGAACATGCCAAGGCACCGCTATGGTGACCTGATACAGAGGAAGTATGGGCGGAGACATCGAACTTGAACCTGGAAGCTGTACAACAGGTAACAGACCCTGAGGACCCTGGATTCAGGGCTTGAATTACTGTTCATGGGGTGTAGAGGAGAGACTGGTGGATGCCTGGAGGAGACATGAGGAGGGGAGGCTGGGTGCAAGGACTTCCAGAGCTGGAGCAGGATAAAGGTGGTTAATCTCGGCTATTCCCGAAGAAGCTGGAGCTGGTGGACCAACGGGATGGGCGAAGCTGGGACGCCCGACATTTCTGATGTGGATTTAAAGTTGTGAACTGGTGTAGCTGAAGCAGAGCAAAAGTTTGTGGTGACTTACACTGCTTTGAGGTGGGATTTGACTGCTAGAAACTCTTGCTGGATTCTAAAGTTGTCTGAGGATGATGAAGGGGATTTTCCAGAGTGATGGCACTCTGGCCGACGCTCCAGATTTTGGGACACGCCAACGACGGCTTCTGCAGACTGGCCCACTTTGGTTTGAACGCTGCGATCCTACTTTAAAGACGGATCAGCTCGTCTGGGCACGATCACAGCTAGAAGGTAAGAACAAATCTCCAAACACTGAGTTTTATAACCTGCGTGAACCTGCGTGGAGCGGGCAGAATGAATGAACCCTGCCTCAGTTATGAAGCACAATAAGTCGGTGGGTGCAAACTTAGAAACATTTCAGTCTTGAGTATATTCACAAACAGACACAGTTACAACATATTTACAGTGTATGAACCTCACACGTGAACAGTCTTCTTCACTTCATCACCCTCTCACCGACACAAGCGACACACAGCAATAAACGTCGGCATAACGACATGGCCATCGGCGTATAAACAGCACAATTTACGTTCATACAAAGTCAACCCAGAATGCACATGTAACTCGCTGTGCAAATCAAGTACTTTTAAGGCACATTTACCCGTTTTTGTCAGCGAAATATCACCACACTGGTACTCAGAAATTCCCACGACCTGGCGTTCTCTTCTCTTCCCGTTTTTCCTGCATCGCTTCATGACCGACTTCTGGCTGTTGATTGATTTTCACACCCGCACTTCTTGTGGCATAATTCTTAATTGTCGGTTGTCAGTTTTCCACTTGGCTACACTTGGTCAGTTACGTACTAAGAATTGGAACAGTATTTGGTCTCCTACTGATGATGTGGTACATGTTAAACAGCAGTGCAGAGATTTTGGCCTGGTTTGAGTTGGCAGTGATCTACTGGTAATGCCTGGTGTAATGGCGGAGATCCAAGTAACTGCCATTGGCTGTGTCCGAAATCACCCATTCACTCCCTACTCCCTATATAGTGATCACTATATAGTGATCACCTCGGCAAAGTATCATTTCGGACACTACTCGAGCTGTTAATTACGTCGCTCGCCAGCCGCAATTTGTGCTGCAACAGCGTAGTACAAACACATCAAATTAACAGTTTATTGCGTAGCTAAGAAATCAAATTAAATCAAGTTTATTGTCATTTTGCTGTACATACCAGATGAGAGAGCGTTTCTTCAGGATCCAGTAACTTAAAGCAATTTAAATAAAGTGGTATTGTATGTCCAAATCACAACCAAGCGCCGCAATTTTAGCGACGTTAAAGCTTAAAGTTGACTGTATGCTAAGTTGTCGCATATGTTTAAATGAGTGATATTTACAGTGACAGGTGGAATATATGGTTCATGAGTTAGTTTCATTGTAGTGAAAAGCCTTGTTCCTGTACATTTCACAGTAAGAGCTGTAGAGAAAATAAGTGAATATTCTGAAGTGAGTTAGAGATGAGTTGACTAACATGGATTTAGACTAATGCATTTACTTGTGAATACTGGTTTACTTATCAGATGTATTTGTTGAAAATGGTCGAGTTTTTTGTGTATATTGTTTAAGTTGAACTCAATACAGTTGGACTGAGCGCGTGCTGCGTTTTCACTGTTCTCCCCTCCATACTCAGGGCACAACAAAGACGTTTCACAAGTCTGCAAGAACACAAGTGCACATATTGAGAAACGGCCTTTGTCTCCATCCATAGCAATTCTTAAGTTATCAAATTGATAGTTTGTAACTCTTTGTTTTGTGTTTATGACCTCCTCAGAGATTGTGTGACCACTTCTGGCCTGCTGATAAAAGCCAAACAGGCCAAAAAGAAATGGAACAATTTGAAGGGCAACTCTAAGGTAATCTGTTTCTTTGCTTTGAATTACACCAAGAGATGCTAACTGAGATTCCTATGAAAGAAACAACTTAAACTTTAGTGTGCCAGCCCAAATATGAAACCTAACAGACAACAGAACAGATGCAGTGGCTCTGAAATAAAGTGGACTTTAACATTGTGAATATGTTCAGACACTGAGCTTCACAGTGTTGTAATAAACACTTTGATTTCAGGAGCTTAGGGACCCACCAACAGGGAAAGGGGTAGAGGCTGGTAGTGTGACTGCTGCCACCTGGCAGTGGTACACCCTGATGGATGCTGCACTCCGAGGACGGCACTCGGTTAGTCTGCCCCTGGTAGTTGGAGCAAACCTGACTGCCACTGAAGATGGCACAGTCAGCACACTGGCCTCTGCCCCTTCTACTGATGAAGCCAGGGCCAGCTAGCCTCAGACGAAGAGAGGCAGGGACAGCGAGGCTGTGCTACAGTTTTTGAAGGACCAGGCAGAGAGGGAAGAGGAGAGGGAGAGAGAGGCATTGGCCAGGGAGGAAGAGAGAGAGGACGGCCTCAGCAAGGGCAGAAAGATATCTGTCTCTATTTGAGAAGTTTTAAATCAAGATTGTATTGAAATTCAACCCAGACAGTTTGTCCTTTAAAGCAACAGAGTTGGTTCCTCATATTTGTAGCATATAAAACACTTGAAATGCTAAATATTCTTTCATTAGAGGGGGTCTTCAAAAAGCCCAATGCTCAAAGAACTCCGATGAGACCATGGATGCCTACCTCTTGACTAATTAAAAAATGAACCAACATGTGGAGCTGAAGCTGGTCATAGACTGCCATATGCCAGCAACCCATTCAAAGAGACGAGGCCGTTAATTGTGCACAGCTGTAAGTCTTAAAACAATTTAAAATCGGTGAAGTAGATAAAAATCCACCCTCATATAGTTGCCATGATCATTCCTGCCAACAGCCATCACCTTAAAGAACAAATCTGACTGACTGACAATTGACTGACTGAATGATTATTATTATTGTTGTATAAAATATATGTTATATTGATTTTTTAAAAAAAGAAAAAGTGAGCTTTTCCAATATTGAATTTCCCTTCTGGGATAAATAAAGTATTTTTCATTTCATTTTCATATTAGTTCCATAGACTACAACCATTGGTCCTAATAAGAAAAAGAAAATCTTTTTAGAATTTTTGTAAACATTATTTGTTTATGTTCATTGTTTATGTGTTTTCAACATTGTATGTTCTGTTGTTTGTCAAAATAAAGTTTCTTTGAAGTTCAGACTTCCTTTGTTAGACACCTCTTTATGCTTGATGTTTCTAAATCTTTCATTGTAATCTATTTACTCTTAAGAGAGAAATAAAAATGTTTCAGTCGTGCTCATGATTACTGAGATGAATCAGAGATATTAGACAATAAAATACAGCTCATATTGCTGATAGAAGACATGACCAGAAGGATGACAAACGGCAGGCAGCTATGTGGAATGTAGGTTAATGCATTTATTTATCAGGAGTCTTCAGTCAACCTACCAGTTAAATTATTGTGGTATGAGTAGGAAACCACTGATTACCTGATTTTATTCTTAGCTTAGCTACTAAGGAGATGAATGGCAATACAAAGGCTGTAAAGGAGAGCAGGTACAGATTAAAATCACAGCCGAGCTAAGGTGGTGACGTCACAAAGTAAAGTACGTTACTGTCCCAAACGGTTCTCCCGTACGGACTTGCGTATTGAGAAACGGCCAGTGTGTCAGCAGACTGGCCTCAAACAACTGAAGTATCAAAAGTAGCAATATTTTGATTTGAAAATCAATTTTGGAGCATAAAGATCTGGTATCGGACATAACTACTGATGGGGAAATTGTTTTGGTGGAATATTTGTATGAAAAGAGGCAAGAACTGTGATTAAAATGGCCACATCACCAAAAGAAAAAAAAGAACACTTTCAGGGATGCCTAACGACATGATCCAAAACCTTATCAAAAGTGGAAGATTGTCAGTGCGGTCGGTTGCTCCTCAGAAGTTGTTTTGTGTAGGGAAGGGGATTTAGAAAATTCTATCAGGTAAGTAAAGGATGTGAGGAGAAAGCTGCCTGAAATGCACAAATGACTTCAACCTGCAGCCTCCACGCCGTGAGCCATATTAGTGTTTCCCAAACCTTTAAACCACAGAACCCATTCATAGGAATTTTACTCTTTTGTTTTATGTGGGGAAAAGCTACTTAACATGTACAGTACAAATGAAATGTATTCATGTTGATTGGCTGCCTCCTTGGAGGGATGTGATCTCTGTGTGAAAGCTGAGCTGAGCACTGTTGAATGAGACAGTCTGGTCAACAGAGGATTTATTTTTTTCATCACAAGCTGTTTCCGGCCTTCTTCTTGTGTCACAATGCGCTGCTCCTGTCACCTAGCAACCTTGAAATGACAGGAACACAGTCATAGATGTTTCTGACATCAAGTTAAATATATTTACAGCTACAGGATGAATTTGCACCAATCCTCATGAGCCTCTACATTTTTCATCTAGCTGACAGTGTGGTTGACAGTAAAATATCTAAACAACTGCTTCATGGGTTAACATCATTTATTACTAATGTTTCTAATGACCTGTTGGAGACTCTTTCCTTGTACAACCACAGCCAGCCAAAATTTCATTTGTGGTTCCCATATCATGTTTACCAGTAACTTTAGTGATCCTCTGACATGAGTAGATGTAGACAAGAGTAATTAAATCTGTGTAAACGCCCTCGGCAAGTAAAATGGCCACAGGGAAACAGACAAAAGTTCTTTATTGGGAGTGCACGGCGCTTCCCCGACCACAACAATGCTATATCAGTTTTATTACCACATAGACAGAGCTCTGTCACTGCCGGGTCTCTGTCAAGCTGCAGCGGTTTTCTGAAGCCATCAGCTTGTAGTTGCTGCTGCTTGAGCCACGTCTCCGTCAGGGCGATGTGGCAGCATTCTTGTACTCCGATAAAAATTTGACGTTCACCTGTAAGTTGTCCACCTTGTTATCGAGAGACTAGACATTGGATGATTGAGGGAAGGGGGATCCTCCAGTGGCCTCGTCTCTTCAATCTCTGGCGCATACCAACTCGTCTGCCCCTTTTCCTGGCCTTCATTGGCCTAGAAGTCCCGCTCTTATTTTCTCCATAGAGGCCAAATCCAAATAATCTCAGCAGGAAAAGCTGACATGGAGTCCACGACCCCCACGCTGGTGTCGTGAAGTAGCAGTAGGAACTCCTGGCTACACTGGAGCGCCATGTGATTATCACAAAGTCCTCTCAACAGGTTACAACAAAGTGTCAGAATAAATAAGAGAATCATCAGCCTGGTGTGAGTCATTTTTACCCCAAACAGTCACACACAACCTTAAACACAACCAACTAGCACATGTACGTCCAACTTCTGCTGCTTGTTGCCATTAGTCCACCGCCATGGTGTTACTCAGCAAAATAGTCAATCAGTGAACAGCGAATAAGTGTACTAACCATTTCTTTACTACACAACATAGGCCAGGTACAAATGTGTTATTAGTTCCAGTGTCTTAGGAGACACTGTTAGTGTGGCATGTTTAACACTCAAATTCCAAGATTTTTTATCACATGCTCATAGAGTATGTGCAGTGAAATGCAGTATCAAACTGCAAATGTCAGGCACCAGACTTTCCTTATAGCAAAGTCATTAACAATGCCTTTAAAGTCCACTCTGTGTTTTTTTTGTTTTTTTTTCAAGTCTGGTGAAACTGGTCAATCTCTCTTACACAGTAAAGCACAAACAGTTTTCAGTGAGCTTCCTTTCACTGAGGGGGCCCCTTGTGTAACGTGCGCAAATCATGCCAGGGGATTATTTGGCAGTTAGAGGACACGTGGGCCCCCCCTGGACTCACCCATTTTGGCGGCCCTGTTGCAATTACCACAAAGCCGGAGTAAGGGTTGGTCGTTACTGAACTGCCATATTCAGAGACAGAGTGGAAACCCCCCCCCCCCACACAGGGAAGTACAGGGATACCCTTAGTCCTCACTTTGTTTCAACAACTCTATCTGCTATATTACCTTGCCTTTATGTTTGAGGTTAAAAAAGTTCCACTCAAATGGGACGGGTTGGTAACACTTGGATAAACTTTACAATCATTGCTGAGTGCATAATAACCAGCCAGCTCCAAGCTGATATCTTTATCACATCCTCACTCAGCAGCAGATGCAGAGGAGGAAAATACAAGATGCTTCCAGATTCTTAGCAAAAAGCCTGAATAATGTTCTGACCATCCAGGAGATAATAAAAACATGTGACATTTGATCAGAATTTCATGAAAGGAACGATTATATGACATAATATTGCTAAACATCTGCAGTCAATACATAACAAAATGACATCCCTGCTATACATCGTCCACTTAGATCACAGAGCAGCCTTAATTTATTTTTTTTAACCCTTGGCTCAGGTCCTGCAGAAGCACAAAGAAAGATGTAATAATTACCCAACACTTCCTCTGAGACACTGAGCTGTGGCTGCCTCAGTCCTCTCCTCTCTGCCAGTCCACGTATCAGGTTGCTAATGGCTTTTACGCACTGATGTATGAGACGGCAGGAACAACCATCGACAGGTCAAGACATTAATATTTACCAGTCTGGAGGGGGTCAAGGCAGAATGGATCAGGCCATCTTCAATAAAACATGTCACCATCAAAGCAACCACTCCTTCGTGCTCTCCCTTTAGCTCTGTCATCGCTACAACTGGATTTACAGCGTGAGTGCTTTTTGCTCATCTTTGTGCTGGTTTTGTGTGTGTTGTCTGTGTAAAATGAATCCAGTGGTCATGGCAGTTTAATGGGAATGGTGTAATCCATTTCATCCCAAGGTACATGGGATTAATCAATAGACTATAAAGTTTTGGTCTGGCTATATTGCCTAATAAAACCACAACAAAAAAAATTGTCAGTGTGACATTTGGGGATGTAGCAGCTTTTAAGTGGAATGTGTAAGAAATCATAGTTAAACAATAGCAGTAGACAGATGAAAGTGGTGCTTACTATTAATTAAATGTGCACTGGGACTACTGCTAAAACAGGCTATAGATGTACTGTCACTGGTTTTTGCTGGAGAAGGCAGGTAGACCATGTATAATGTAACAGTAGAATATTGGTGCTCGAAAAATGTTGACCCACACAGTAGATAAACATAGGTGTATTATCTGTCAGGTCATCTGTAGCTTTTCGAGAATTTATTTTAGTTTTTTTTAATGACAGTCAGAGTTCACCATCCTTCTCTTTAATAGAAGCCATAAATCCTGAATAGACAATAAACGACTAAGTCTGCTTGAAACTAAGGTGTGCGATAACATCTGAATAGTAAAGGTGATCCAGTCTGGACAAGAAAAGAAAATGCTGCATGTACAACAACACAGGAAAACAGAGAAACTGGTTAAAAAAAAAAACAAAAAAAAACAATGGATCACTCAACTGAATCTAGATGAAATGTGATCATGACACCTGCATGCTGTCTGAAGATGGAGCTAAAGTAACTGCTGGTTGCATATGAGGTAGGCCGATTCATGTGGTGAATCAGGTGTACAGTGAGAGAAATAAGTATTTGATCCCACATCTATTTCATGATTTTGGCCACATACAAAAAAATAAAATAAAATAAGCGAGCGCTCTATAATTTTAATCGTAGGTTTATTTTAACTGTAAGAGACAGAATATCAACAAGCAAAGCTGAGACAAACACATTATCCAACAGTTCTAAATTAATTTCCAGTCGACCAAGGGAGATAAGTATTTGATTCCATTCCTTCCAGCAAGAATTCCTGCTCCCACTGATTGGTTATGTGGCCAAGAGGCACATATATGATTCAGCTTCACCACCTTGGGCAAGACCAAAGAGCTATCTAAGGACGTCAGAGACAAGACTGTAGAGCTTCACAAGGCTGGAGAGGGCTACAAGACCATCGGCGAGCAACTTGGTGAGAAGGTGACAACTGTCGGCGCAATCATATGCAAATGGAAAAAAGAAAAAACAACAATCAGTCGCCCTTGGTCTGGAGCTTCACGCGAGATCTTACCTTGTACAGCGTCTCTGATCATCAGAAAGATCAAGGATAATCCCAGACCTACATGGTAGGAACTTCATAATGATCTCAAGGCCGCTGGACTTCAGTCGTCAAGAAAACCATCAGTAACTCACTGCAAAGTAGTGGTTTGAAATCCTCCAGCACCTTCAAGGTCCCCCTGCTCAAAAAGGCACATGCACAGCCCCATCTGAAGTTTGCCAATGAGCATTTGAATGACACTCAGGAGACTTGGAGAGAGAAGAATGCTGACTATTACCACCAACAACACCATCCCTACAGTCAAGCACGGAGGTGGAAACATTATGCTTTGGGGCTGTTTCTCTGCCAAGGGTACAGGACGACTGCACCGCATCAAGGGAGCAAAGAATGGGGCCATGGACCAAGAAATCTTGAGCAAGAACCTCCTTCTCTCAGTCAGGACACTTGAAATGGGTCATTGATGGCTGGGAGAGCAAATACTTATTTCTCAACTGGAAATTAACTGTTCGATACTGTGTTTTTCTGGGTTTTTTGTTGTTATTCTGTCTCTTACAGTTAAGATAATTTTGTATGTGGCCAAAATCATGAAATATGCAGGGGATCAAATACTTATGTCCGTCACTGTAAGAGAGTCATTGTATCAGAAGGCTGTTACTGACTGTTCCAAAGAGCTTAATTCAGCTGGAGTTACTTTTGAAGCAGTAAGGCAAAAGCCATCAAATTGAGAGCAACATCCACATTATACCTTATAATGTTATGTTCGCTTATATTTTCACAAATGTTGGCTGCCTCCTGCAATTTAAAGTTTGCCTCAGCTGCTTTGTCGCTGCTTCTTGTCATCAACCTGTTTCTTCCAACCAGGAACTTCACATAACATTACTGACAAACACATAATGTTACTGAGTAGAAGAGGATCCTTGTTAGTGGTACAGCAAGATGGAATGAAGCTCAGTCAGATTCTATAATCTTCATATTATTATTAGCAGTTACAGTGTGCAATTCTACAGATGTGTGTACTGAATAAGACTTGACATGACGACAGCTCACTAGCTCCATTTAAATGAGTTAATTTGTTTATGCATCCATCTGTCATGTGACTGTTCAGTTACTATTCAGCGACGAGAAGTGCTTCATCATAGGCCGTCTTTTCAAGCGTTAGTTGGCTATTTAGTTTTAGTTGCACTTTTGTCATTTAAGAAGGTCTTCAATGAATCATGAATCTCCAGTGGCAAATCCCTTGAAGGTGTGTCAGATGAATGAGAGCTACTGAACTGGAAAGAGAGGCGTGCAGTGGAAAGATGGAGGTGACTGAAACTGTGAAAGGAACGACTATAGCAGATTGAAGTTGCACTTCATTTGGGGGGTACTAAGTGAAGTGTGATTGAGGTAATGGCAATTTAACCCATTACAAATAAAATCCACAACCCAGTAAAGCATGTGAAGCATGAAGGGGTCTTCTTCTGCTCCACCTTTGTTGGCGCATTGCTCCAGATGTTGGTATGTTATCACCACCTGTAGATCAGTGGATTGTGTGAACATGTGCAGGTGTGTACTCCCCAACTCCAGGTCAATACCTTGGCAGAAAACCTTCAACCTTAAGACAGTGACGGTTGGCTGATGTGTCTGTGGTGGAACTGTCAGTCCTCAACCAAAACAGCATGAACTACATATCGAATAAATCTTCTGAGATGGAATCATAGTCAGTTGTTCACAGATGTTGTTACAGATCTACACCCAGTTACTACCCACTGGGTCAGAAAAGACAAAATGAAGCTTAGAGATGAACTGAGAGACGAGCAGTCAGGAGGTAGAGAAAAGGAGATAGCTTTACTATAAAGAAGGCGTCACTAGCAGAAGTTGCAACATCTCATCATACACGCATACATGGTGAATATATTTATGCCATTTTCTGTTGAATAGATGTACCTTACAAAAGCTGTTATTTTGCGTGTTGAAGCAAGACTTTGACAAGCTGCTCTGATGCACACAGTAAAAACAAGATGATGCTAATATGACAGTTCACAAAAAAAACAAAAAACAAACGTGATCAGTCATTAAAAAAATGTAGTTGCAAATGTGCACCAGTAAAACTGTTGACTCTGCAGCATTTTGAAATGACGGAAAAATGCAAAACTGTCAAACTGCATGTTTATATTCACTTTTCTTCCCCATGACAGGTGAGCTGAGATGACGTGGACAGTAAAAAGAGACAATCAGCTCCGTGCGCACCCCAAATCAATGTGCACAAACAGAAGGGCAAAATACAAAAAGCATTGTGTACCAGCAAATATGCATATTTCTTTGTAATGTAGCTGGGGGCAAAGTGAAAGGCCATGTGAGTAGAGGGGGTGCACATTTTAAGATCAAATGTTGAAGAAAAAACTTCCAACAAGTCCTGTAAGAAATTTCAGACTTACATTCCAACCTAATGTTTGATCTCTCAGTGTTGTTCCTTATGGTTTTATTCTGTTTCAACACCAGTCTCCTGCTTGTCAACTTGTTTGTCTCCAACAACTTGCTGCGGTCACACCAAGGTTAGATTGAATGCACTGCACAACAATGGCATCAGAGAAATCACCCAGCTGAACAAAATTCAGAGGATATTGCTTTGAGGTTCTGCAGAAAGACAAGCAAAATAAGTTTTCAGGCAGATATAAGTTTCTGAGAGGTGTTTTTAGAGAATCAGACACCTGTTTGTGTTGGAAGGAGGGAAAAATACCAGGCTGCCAGTGGTGGCACCGCTGTGATATACACTGTGTTTCATTTTAGAGATCACCCCCTTTCAGGTCCACACAATGACATTTTCATACTAGATCCACAAGGTTTGTCCATATTCAAAGTCTCCTCAGGGTGAGCAAAGAAAGAGAAGCCTTTCTTTGCACATATTTCTGCAATTGATTGCGCACCAGATGTGCAATTGTGCGTGAAGGTGATCCTTGTCAACTTGTAATTGTATGAGATAGAGCAGACCAACGCAAAGCGGCTGACGTATGTAAATAATCATTTCTGAAAATGTCACAGGAGCATCACAGATAAGATATTGTCTGAATATATTTGTCTGTATAAGTCAACCTGATACACTGTCAGTTGTTGAGCAGGTATTAAAATAATCTAATCCAAGTTAGCCACTGATATTAACCACTTCTAACCTTCTGACATTGATGCGATGTGACATGTAGTCATTGCCAAGCATTAGGTTCTGCATTTGTTTACCTTGCTGTCTGACTGGTTTGGTACGAGCTTCTGGAAGTAAATATGGGTGCTGTTCAGGAGATGACACTGCAAGTTTCAGGTACAGTATGTATCCATGTAGCACAGTCTGAGATACACACAGTACAGAGAAAATGAATCATTAAAATCCCTCACAAGGTAGACACTGAGCAGACTTACTGTCATCAACTGGGATCAATCTGATTGGTCCCTTCAAATGACAATGACATTGTTGGTGTGTGAAGACACAGAGTAGAACCCTGTGCCAGGGCCCTAAAGCCCCAGGTCATCGACTACTCAGGTCTGCAGTGATATGGAACTACAATATTGCATCTAACAATAATGTTCCGGGAGTAATTTCTGAAATGTGCATTTTACAAGTTGCCAAAGAGCACTTGAAAGTAACATTAAGGGTCATAATAGCACAAAGAAAGGGCAGCAGGATGTGGAGGAGGAAGAGGAGGAGGAGGTTCAACTTTCACTAAGTGACCCCTGAAGTGGGACACAGCAGTGTAACGATAGCCATGTTAGGAACTGGCATGAAAGGCATTATGGGAGAGAATGTATGCAGTCTCAGAAAGAAGACAAATGTGTAACAGCGTAAAGGAGGGGACTTTGTTCCAATGCATGTTTCTAGGCCTATTAGCAGTTTGTGTGTGACAAATGCTACAGACAGTATACTGCAGGAGCACTTCTTATTTACATCATAGAGAATCTAACGTATTCCTCTTTCACAATATAGAATCCAAACCATCATCAAACGATTGACTGAGACTTGCCACAGCCAGTACCATATATTACAATGCAAAAGCAAAGGGTAACATAGAGAAGAATGATTCTTGTTATTATTTCAGAGTGCAAATGTTAGTCAAAGCTACATTACAAAGGTGCATGACAGAGTAAAGATGCACCGTCGCATTTGCTTGGTGGATACAGATTTGTGACTCTTTGTTTTGTCTTTTCAGATAAAGCATTTTTTTGGGGGGGGTGGGCGGGAACATGTTTTAAATATTTACAAAGATGAGAAATATTCTTTCAGGACCAACATATACAGAATATATGCCAAATAAGTAATAAGCAATAATATTAATTTTCTGTGCGGTGGAAAGATTATGTTACATAAATCTGAATAACAACACAGTAACAGTAATACCACATGAGTACGAGAAGAGCAGCACAATGGACAGAGAAACATGATCCTTTTCATGGACGATGACATGTATATGGTTTGTGTAGTTTTGTTCACAGCAGAAAAGCCAGCTGCTACAAAAATATCTTTAACATACTGTCGTGTTTGATGCCTCCAATGATGAGCAATAACAGATTCTGGAGATATCTTAAGTTTGGCTATTTCTGGTACATAACAACAAAATAAGGTGGTCAAAATGTTTATATAACAATTATCAAATTAAGCACTAATATATTAATACTATCCCACATCATGTAATAAATAGAAATATAAATTAAATATTTGAAATACAATGTGAACCTAACCGTAGTTAAGATCTATTTGATTTAGCATTGGAGGGTTAATAGTGCTGTTGAGCAGCAGGTACTTGAACTGACGAGTGCTAAAATGAAGTGATGAATCCAATAAGCACTCAGTGACATTTAGTGGAAAATAAAGAAACAAAAACAAATCACTGACTGTCAGTCTGCAACTAGAATGACAACATGATGAATCAGCTTGTAGGACAAGTGAAATACTGAGTGCACATCCTTCTTAAAGGTGTTCTTTTTTTCTCTCTTCCTCTGCAAAAAACTAAAAATGAAGCTGATACATTTCATTTCAAAGGTGGCTGTGAATTTAGTGTATATACTTTCATGCTGTAAATCTTGTCATTTAATGTAAGTAGTTCACCAACATCTTTTTTCATGTGTAATGATCAACAAATTGAGTTTATAAAAATTAGAAGGAAGGGAAGTGGTAGAGATCCCTCTGTGAAGGTGGGTTCAGACTAAACACAGAGACAGTTTTAGAGGCAGTGTGCTTGCCTGTAAAGTCGATGCAAAGAGATGAGATGACACAAAATAACTGACTTCATGTTTCCAAGGTGTGGAGGTAAATATCTGTAAGAACTGGAACTTGGGGAATATGATAGTAGTTAACATCCGTACATTGGCTGTTTAGGGACTGTAATAACAATTCAATGATCAAATCAATGTGAATTACTTGAGGCAAAGTTTAGTCCGAACACACCTGAAGGATCAGAACCTCTTCTGCTGCATTCATGTCCCACGGGAGTGAACATACGTATAAGCTTCCGACCTGACAACATTATACATCTCAGATAACAGGAGCTAAAAACTAAATGTGACCCCAAATTTACAGAATTGTGGTGTCGCCATCAAGAAAATACAGGTAGCTAAGTTGTACAAGAATATTTTCTTTCAGTCATAATAAGCCACGATGTGATCACGGTGTTAGATTGACGTTGCAACTTTGGGTTTGCCGTAAAACAGACTTTCAAAAGTAATAGTTTACGCATTCACATGTAACAAACGAGAAACCAAAGTCTAACAGAATCATGAAAGCCTCGCAGCTGCAAAGAAGCGCAGCTGTCAGAATTTTTAGTGTCAACCAACAGCTGTTCCCATTTGACATGAATGCAGCATTAGCCTGCATGCTAACTAGGGAATTCACTGGGTTGTGGTCTACTGGTGTTTCTCAAGCAAAACTAACTTTCCTTTCTGTTGCCTTCCTATTCATCTTGCACTAAGTTTACTACCATGCTCCAAAATAATGTTTTTGTTGAATCTTTTTTTAAAACAATGGGACTCATTAACAGTATAACGTAACAGAGCTCGCTGCTTGTGCAGGAAATTACTTTTTTCATGGAGCCCATTTTTAACATCTGCACAATGACGTTGGATTAGAGGTAAGAAATACATGTCTACCACATAGTTCAAGGCAAAGTGAATAAAAGCATGTGATTTAGGCGGCGAGTGCTAAAAAGAAACCCAAAATGTGTACTTTTACTAACCACATTAAACCCAAGATGGTATGGAGGAGGTGATAGTGCATAGTTTTGCAGGGCACTAAAATGTGTGCCAGGACTGTATACAGCATTCATTAAGATTAAATGACTAATCTACCAGCAGTGGAAAAACTAAAATCTTTCATTGTGTAAATATCAATATGATAAACATATCTGCCAGCATCCTGTTGACATTGATGGTAAGAAGCTGATATGTTACAGGATGGGGCCAGTGAGCGTGTGTGTGTGTCTGTGTGTGTGTAATAATTCTGCGTTTATTCTACTGGGATGCCACACAGAAGTATGAGGGACATGTCAAGAAGGACAACAGGGGCACAGAAAATGTTTGGGGCAGAAATTAACAAACAAACAAAAAAAAAAATCTCTAAACGCTTGTTGATGCCTCCAAATGCTGAAAGCTGCCCTGAAGGCACACTTCAAGTCTGTGTGGGTAAAGGGCAGGCAGAGCACAGAAGAAAATGAGCACTGTCCACTTTGTCCAAACATCACCTTCAATGGGCCATATTCTTAGAGCTGGAAACATAAATTAAAGGCTTGTGGTCTAATTCCACTCCTGTGTTCCTCCACTTCATCTGCAGAGGTGAGCCTATACAGTCCCCAGAGAGGCCCTGCCAGGTTTTTTCCGTTGTATATTGTGTTTCATATATTCATATAATCGTGTGTGTGTGTGTGTGTGTGTGTGTTTGTCTGGTGTATGGTGCTGTTGTTGGTTGTAACGCCCTTAAACCAGAGGGTACTGCTGAGTTCCTCTGTGCACTTCTGTGCCGCTATGCCAGTGAGTAGATGGCATTGACGGGCGAGGTGGCCTCGGAGCTCTCGTTGCCCTCTGTCTCATCCTTGTCCTTCTTCACTGTGTACTGGCCAATAAACGAGCCATCCTCGTTAAACTGGCCATCGCCGCCTTCGCCATAGTCTACCAAGCTGTCATCACTTTCCTTTACGTTGCCGTCCAGTGAAGTCTGGCTGCCCTGCAGAGGCTTGTTGTCCTCATCGCTGCTGCAAAGGTAGATAAAGACAAAGGTTAGAGGGTAAAATGGCAGCAGGGCCTTGTTACAGATCGGGACCCTGTCATCGGCACAGGTTAAAGGGGGGAAATTAAATCAAGCTGGTTCCCCTGTTGCCTTGAAAAGTGAACTTGGGTTCAAAAATTATTTCAGAGTCACTTTATGAGGTTTGAAAATTGAGTTAACTGAACTGGAGAAAATGAGTTGTGAAAACTTAAAACGTACAGTTTACTTAAGAACTCTTTACTCAAGCTTTGTTTTCCATTTGAATTTTCCCAATTTGCAGCTACTGGGGCCACTTTGTACCAGAGTAAGTACAGAGACCAAAATCTAAGACCAGTCCCAGGTAAACCTTTAAGTGTAAGGGGGTGTGATCTTAATTCAGTACTAACCTTCACTGTTAGCAGTGCCCATTATTAGGAAAAGAAACAACCATGACCTAATCTGTCTGAACTGAAGACAAAGAGCATGTTTCCATCATTAATCTGTTCATAGATAATCTATGTTATTCAGTCTGCCAATTTGATGAAAATGTATTTTTTGTTTGTTTTATTTTAGAAACATAATGTATTGATTTGAGTGGACTCTCAGCAGTACATTCATTCAACTTATCGCTTCAATTTAAAAGACCTGGCAGAAATTCTGAAGTAACCTGAAAATACTAATTGGATTTTTGAAGTTAGCATTAGCTTGACAGCCATAAAACCTACAAATTTACATCATGCTAATGACAAAGAATAGATTGATTGCAGTAGGTTTCTGCATGGTGTCTTACACCTTCTTCCAATGTAGTAAAGCTTTCATGTGACTGTATCACAAGAGGACAGAAACAAGTGCAATTGTACACATGGCACGTGAGTACTGATTTAAGGATACGGAAAGAGAAAATACAAACCTATCTTTTACAAACGCAGTTGCACCTGAATTTAATACCAAAGATGCTCATAGATCTACAATAAGAAGATTTGCAGACCACTACACGGTATTCACCTCTATGTTTTAAAAAGCAACCCTGTCTCCCAAAAATAACTTTCATGTAGAAGTAAGATTTTTTGTGAGAAATGCAATACTGCCTGGATTATGTTGTCTATCAACATGACATTGAATGTATCTGTAAGCTGTTCATGACAAGTACAAAAGACTTCTCCTGAACAAAAGCTGTCATATATTTACTTTCTCTTTGTCTCTTCAAAGCCTTCACTGGGCCCCAAACACTTGAGATGTAGAATATGAATTAAAGCATCCATGACAACTTTGTCCCTGTGACCTCTGGACATTATAATAATGTCACTTTCTGAGCTGGAAAATGTGATGCCAGCAAAAACAATCAATCAATCAGACTTTCTTTATATATCTCTTTTTATATACAAGAAATGTAAAACAATGTGCTTTACAAAAGATGAATCCAAGTAGTAATTGCATTTCCTCTAAAAACCTATTTGAAAAAACTAATTAGCAAACAGAGTATTTTATAGAAGACAGGGGTGATTAAAAGAGATAAATACTGTCCTCAAAAGTTCAAATATCTGCATACACATGCTAAATGGTGGCCATATTCTGACATGAGATCTAAACATGGAAATGCATTTGTGGAGTTGCTTGATCTCAGTTCAGAGAATGGCTAAAGCCTACTCACAGATTTTAGGGGGAAGAGAACTTCATGCACAGGGATAAAGAGCTCTATGCTAGCATTAGCTTTCTTATCTCAGATCAAGCCAGTAGCATCACAGCAGGAAATGCATTTGAAGGATGCAAAAGTTCTGTGGGATTCTCTTCTCATGTATGTGTGTTGCATTTCTAGATTATCAAACGTCATGTATTTAGATGCCCTTTAACAGGACAGGATCAGCACTTTCGCTTCTCAGAATCACCATGCGTCATGCCGAAACAGTTTAGGAACCTCACACATAACATACACACACATGTTCATAACCAAGAATACAATAGCACCATGGCAAATTCAACTCTGATCAAATCCATGATCCAGTATTTGTTTCCGCATTCATAAAAAAAACCAAAAAACTTTCAGACAAGATCAAGATACAGAGATAGAAGAAAACAATAGACCCTTTCACAGCTGAAACTGATTTCTAACAAAGTACAAAGATGAAAAGATGTTACACATAAGATGAAGACTGTAAGAGCGTATCATAAATTGGATTAATGCTTCGGACCTTTAATTGCCACCTGAGAGACCAGGTGTGAGGACAGTGACGGCTCGGTTAGCTCCAGCTTACTGGATGTGAAATGAAACCGCGACTATGAGGAGTAAGAAATCGATCTTGGCTGTTTGTATCCACTGTAGACCTTTTAAGACCTTTTAATTTTTTTCATTCAATTCAGTTTAAGTTTTAATTCATACAGCACTAATTCACAACATGTCATCTCGCAGTACTTCACTTAGTGAAGTGAAGACCTTATGAAGTTTAAACAGAGAGCAACATTTCAAAGATGCCTTTGGATTCTCTACACGCAAGTAGTCAGTGATGGTGAGAAGGAACCAAGACGACAGACGTCTGCAGACTCCTGATGTGGTTCCTGCTGCTGCTGATCTGCCAGCCTCTTGCTTTGCCCTCATCTGTCTGGTGTTTAGCAGTAACATAAGAATATTGTCAAGAATATTGCTGTTTGGTCTAAAATCTAAATGGGTTGGCTGTATATTAAAAGGTTAGTTCACCTGCTTGACAAAGGCATACCACCATTTTTCCACTAACTTGTTAACAACAACCAGATAGTTTGGTGTTGCCTCCATCCCATTTTAAAAGAGGTGAAGTTAAGTTAAGTTTGTGGTAAAAGGAAGACAGATATACAATGTAATAGTAAGCTGTTGGTTTTTTTTGTTGTTGTTGTTTTTTCATTTAGCTAAACTGACTTCTCGACAGTCTTCCAGCACCAACAAATTGCAATACTGTCCTCACCAGTCATTTGGTCAGACTCTTAAAACGATCAATGTTCTTTCCAACCATTCCACAAACTCCCTTAACAACAAGGTTGGATGAATCAAATTATTCTTTTCTTTTTTTCCAGCAACTCTGTCCTGCTGATAAGTTTACTATGTTACTAGAAGACAGTTTATGTGGATCAGTGGGTTCTTGTTGACACGAACAAGCCTTATCACATTAATGATCACATGTTTTTTCTGATATCACCAATACCACATGCAGCAGGAGATATGCTACAGATAGTATAACTACAGTAGCAGTCAAACATTTGGATAAATAAAAACCATTGAATGAGAAGGTGTGTCCAAACATTTGGATAAATAAAAACCACTGAATGAGAAGGTGTGTCCAAACATTTGAGTGGTACTGTGTGTGTCACCTGTTTCTCTCCATTAATCCTGTCATAACTACTCTGGTCATCTGTCACATTTACAAATGTTACAAATGTTTTACAAATGTTTCGAAGCATCTGCTAAAACGATGCATCTGTCGCTTCACAATAGCACAGTAAAATGTACTTTGCATCGTAACAAGCTCCTTGCAGAAACAATGTGTGAGATGGCTTATGGGAAGAAAGTCTGACTGAAACACCCTCAAATTACATCAATTTAACCTCATTGTAATTTCTATTTTAAATCCAACTTGCTTGTGTAGAGAGCTTCCAAAACCAAACTTTGTTACTGTTCAAATCCTCAGGGATTGCAGCACACATATAGCTCTAAAAAGAGTAGCGTGTCCTGAAGGCCAGTAAATTGTAGACTCCGGTTTGAATGTTCTGATTCACAACTCAGTGCATCAGATGTTTGTGCAGTAAGGTGAGCAGCACAGCAGCTGACAGATAGAAAGTGGTTCTGTGGTTCAACAACCTTTGAGTGTGCTGGGAGTTAATCAGAAGGACATCTCTCTATGCACCAGTTCCACTAAAACACTTCAAGATTACATCTCCTACAGCTAATTAAATAAATATGGCCGAGGCAGAGCCTTATTCCAAAACACCTGCTCCAGTCACATTTGCCAGGCTTGCTTTTATTTGTTCACCGTACTGCACCAGGAACTTCAGTGAGCCAGACGGCTTTAGAAGAGAGCTCTGTATTTCATTTTGAAGTCACTGGAAGTCACTGAAATAAAAGACAGTCTTTTATTTTGAGTGATTTCAAATAACTTCAGGATGAAAGAGGGCAGAGTCAGAAACGATTCAATTATCTGATTAGGTGATATTTTTAAGTAGATGAGTCAAGAGCAAAGGTGGGAGAAATAAACTTCAGATTATCTTCCTCACATAAGAAAACAAGAAATCGCCCATTTTGCAGAATTCAATGAAGCTGACACAGATGAACATTCCAGCCAGGAATTCAACTATCTGTGTTTAGCATTAAACATGCTTAAAAATATTCTCGCTTGATGGATAAAATTCATTTGGATGTTAAGTGGAATGCCTTGATTAAAATGCACTGCAGTCAACAAAGGAGCATTTGCTTTTCCGAAAGCAGGATTAAGAGGACTCAGGTGGTGTTACAGGAGACTCATCTTCTTTCATACCTTTCAAGAGATCTTTGGGCCAATGAAGAAAAGAAATCCATAAAGAGACAAAGGACACAGACATAAGGTGGGGTGGGTAAAACAGAAAGACAGTCATGAGACAGATGGATAACTAGACATGCTAAGCAAACAGATACTGAAAGGCAAATCTAGATGTCACTGTAGGGATATCAGGCACAACATTGACATTTCTTTGACAAACATATATACAACCAAAACATAATCCTAATGGCACAAACCAAAGCAGGAGTTTAACGTTTTATTAAAATAAATGTTCTTTCTGTTTTCCCTTTTCATTCATAGAGCAAAGAGTAGTCTGCATTGGGTCGTCTAACTCGTTTTTAGTAACTTGGGTCTTGTTTTTGTAGTTTTGGCTATCCTCTCTATCATGTCTAATAACACTTAATCACCAACTGGACAAATGGGAGCAAAGAAACGACACTGAGACAATCAGACAGGTTGTAACAGTCCAGTGTTCTAATTACCACACACTGGAGTTCTTGTCTCACAGTAGGGTTGGGTTGTAAACCAACCAACAGCTCATAGAGTTCCTCGAAACCATTTTATGTGGGGGTAAAACTGATAGGATACTAATCTTAAGTGCAATAAGCCAAAACATTCTGGCCACTCACCAACATAAATACCTCTGATTGTCTTATAACAGTATGTCAAGCTCTGGGATAAACCAGATGGTGAACAGGCAGCTCTCGAAGACATTGTGTTGGGTGTCAGAAATATTATTATGTGTGACGAGTGCCTTTCACAAGCGCCAAATCACAAAAGTTTATGGGGGTCAGCAGTCATGAGAAACAAGGGACAGTGATCTGAGGAGCAACAAACACTGAACATGTATCAGGATGTTCTTGAAGAAGTCTGCTCTGTGGCAGCTCCAATCTCAACTTGTAGGGCTTACAGGATCCTGTCTTGGTATCAGGTACCACAGATCACCTTCAGTAGGCTTTTAGAGTTCATGCCTTCAGGTGTCAGAGCTGGTTTTGTCATGCAAAGTGGTCATAATGTTTTGGCAGTGCAATCCTTCGTTGCACAGCAGAAGTGTGTCCACAACTACAATGTACCCAGCAAGTATGGGAGGCATGTCTATAACCTATATGATTGTCTGAATGCTTGCATTGTGTGACATCTGAATTTTTTTTCAGCATCGTTGGCACATTCATGACACAGCAATTACCTTGGCCAACTATGAAATTAAAGACCCAGGTGGTAATAAACTGGATTTATTCTTTGACAACTTTACCACACTGTGTATTTTTATGTGGGCTGACTAGTAAAACTGTTCTTTCTTATATAGTGAACGATGCTGTATCTTGTCCTGTCACCTGAAAGAAGAAAGAATGGAAAACAAGAAGAAAGTAGGACAAGCTATGCACAGAGGAAGTATTTCATGTAAAATCTCCTATGTTTTGACTTTTTAGTGAAGTATTCTCTACTTCCAAGATTCCAAGGTCATAACTTTTTGTTCTTTTAAGTATTTGCTCTGTCTTTTGTCCTCCAAATATTCTCCACTTGTTTGTTGCCTAAGTTATTTCCTTAAGGGTGTCAAATTGTACCAAACATAGATTACTCTGCCCTCCTGCCCTCACTACAACCCAAATTGATTTCCCTTGCCATCTCTCACCCTGTGCACCTGGTGGCGGATGCTTTTTAAATGTCAGCCGACAGACGAAAAACAATGCAATTAACCTCTTGAAGGGTGAAAAACATGTTAGTGCCTTAGCTGGTACAAAAATGCGCCTCCCACACCGTCTACTCTGGCGTCCGGGATCACAACTTGTCCTTGTACTGTCGGAGGAGCTGATCCGTAAACAACCCGATGCGGTTATGGGTATGGATGTGTCTTTGCTCTTTTATTTACAAGATGGAGTGTGAGAGCTTTTGGTACTGATTGATTCATATGCAACTCAGGGTGAATGCAACACTGCCGTATTACATCAGGATAAATGGAGTTGTGGAATTGTGGCTCCAATATTGAGCTCCATAAAAGGTAGCTTCAGGCCACACAATAAAAGAATAAATGAAAGTTTTTACTGTGTGGCAGGGGGCCATGGTCTGGGTGTTTTAATTGAGGTCTGAATGCCAATGTGCTCTTTCTATGCAACTCCAACACCAATGGATAACCAAAGGTGTGATTAAATGGAGGACATTTATATTTAGCTGTAAATCTTTACAGAGACTACCCTGCTGTGTTCTGGGAGAGAAGTGGCAAAATGTGGTCCCGGAGACACTGATGTGGCAGAAAGTATTACAGTATTTCGTACTCTGAAGGTGTTCACATGTCTGTTTATCTGTCTGTCTGTGTGCAGACTTTTTCAACACTTTAGCTTCACCACTGTGCAACATCCACTCCTAGCGCTTCACATGTGTGGAGTTGACATCAAAATAAAGGCTAAGTTGTTGGTGTGGTCTGACCTATGATTGCTGAGTACTAAAGTAATCAAGTACTAATGGGACTCATGCTTCGGAACTGTAACATGTTCATGGGCGTTGCAGCTGGTGTGTCCCAGTGCAAGGTGCTGTCTGTCTTTCATTTGTCCAAACCAGACCACAGCAGTACTTTATTTGAGCTAGTTGAACTTCATCTTGACTAATCCCAATGCAGCCAGAGTTTTTAAGGAAAATTGTGGGCAAAGCACTATATGTACCACAGTGCGATGAGGTAAACAAGCTCGCCTTTATGGCATGTTAAGCCTACCTTAGTAAAGGGACTGCAAGCAGGTAGAAACACTGTCTAACTACTGGCTACTAACAAGTCTAAAGCTATCTGATTAACGCAGTGTATGTTGTTTGGTGGAGACAACAAGGTGGTGTAATTAAGTGTTTTATGCCAAAACCTAAACCAGAAGCGTAAGTGTAACCTTGTCTGGCAACCTGTGCAACAGCTGGAGACGCCGACGTACTTTGTGGATGGATAAGCGAGTGTTTGTCACAAAACTGAAAGTCACCTTCATGTTTTTGTAAAGATTAGGACAGGTTGGTTTGGCTTTGAGCAGAACCAAGCTAGTTGTTTATCTCTATGTGCAGTTTTTTTAAGAGGTTTGGCTAAAGTCCCAACTCTTATCAGTGTAAAGGTGCTTCAAATGAAAATGATCTTTCTGTCTGTTGTCCAGTTTCACACCCAAACGAAAAACATGAAACTTTTTTTTAAAACATTTTTTTTTTTATCAACCTCACATTATACAGTCACTGCTGACTTAGTGTTTGGTTATCATTTGGATTGACAGTTTGACAACCTTAAGGAACCAAAGCTTGTCCTGTGTATTTTTCTGCTATTTCGGCCTAATACAGTAATCATGGTATAAACTACCCTCTATGATGTCACCTCTGTCTATCACATTGCTCAAACATTGCAATAAAAACTAAAGCAATTACACTGGACCGATATTGCTCACATCATGAATGAAAACTGTTCACTCTTTGAAGACTGACCAAAGAGCTAACGATGCTGGCTGATAGTCTGGTTTGAACCCCTCAAACAAACTACACCTTATCCAGCCCCAGTCTACCCTCCCCAGCTCAGAGCAAACATTGCTGCCCCGACATGCGCAGGCCAGTAGAGATGCCGTGCCAAAACCAAAGTACCTGTTCTCGTTTTCATTCCTGTCAGGGACAGATGACCCATTTCAGCGTGGGGGAGAGAGAGGGACGAGATATGAGGAAACACAGGAGACAGCAAGGAAGAGGAGGTGCAGAGAAAGAGAAAGGAAAGAGGACAAACTCCACATGATACGTGCATGTAAATCCTTTCTTTCACACAAACAAACACACAGCTGAGTGGACTTGAGGGATTAGCACTACGGATGGAGTCAGGGCCAGAATCAGAGAAAAGCAATGACCTAGACTGTAAGAGAGGGGTTGGGTATAGATGTTAGACTCATTGTTGATTAACAAACAAAGCAGGATCTCATACACTGGAGATGGATAAATCACACAGCATCAGGCACAGCGGCACACTCAGGTGATAATAAAGGCTGATCGCAGCTCTTTTAAAATTAGCCCGCACACTCATACACAGCCATGTTTTCAATCAGAGGCCCTGCTGTGTCAAGCGCTGCAATGTCATACTTGTAGCAAAAGCCTCATGTAGCAGAGATACATAATTTTTAAATACTGTATATGTGTGTACTTTCCTCTAATGATAGTCTTTGCTGTTACATGTATTAAAATGCAGCCACTTATACTTCCAAGGTTAATAATGAAATTCAGAGGCTTTTTCTCGTGCTAAAATGAGTGCGATTAAAGTGAAAAGTTGTTGAGTTACTTGTACACAACTGAGTTATGTCTAATTAGAAAGCAGGTTAAATTCAGCATGTTTTTAGTCAAAGTAGGACACAGAAAGAGAAAAAGACAGACTCATTCTCCATAAAGAAGAATGAGGTCACAGTGATCATTGGGACCTGGAAGGAGCAGAAAAGACATCACTTACCAACACATCCTGTACAGAAAACATCCAGCTGCATACTTTGTACAGTGCATTCTCATATAAGACAAATGGGATCTTAAATATGATGTAATGTTTTATAAAAGTGATTTTAAGAACTGATGTCCAGATTCAGTAAGATGTTACATAAGCATGAAAGAATTCTTGCAGATAAAGTGAAAACAGTA
>NW_007578609.1:0-10390 GCF_000690725.1 Stegastes partitus
AATGTCCAAATATACTAGATCATCTAGAAACAGGTTTTATTCCTCAATAGTTCTGGTTCTGGAGTCCCCACATGATCAGATGAATGTGTGCAGCTCCTCTGTTCCCAGTTTGTTTTATCCTTTTAACGGACAGTAGAAAAAGACCTGGACACCAAAATAGTCCTCACAAAACAATCAACACAAAAAAGTGGAATTACTACAAGATGCAGAATCAACAAAGAAAGGTGTAAAATATTCACAAAATAGGAAATCAGTTGATAGCAGTGTTGTCACTGATCAGATGAATGTGTGCAGCTGCTCTGTTCTGATCAGTCCAGTAAAGCAGAACCAAGTGACAGTGATTTAATCTGACACCAGCCGGTTACGTAGATTTACCATTTATTGAAGCTGGATGAAGCTGACACAACGGCACACAGATGAGCTGCTGATTCTCTGTTTGCAGGTCAGTGGTTTCAGAAGTGGACCAGGATTCCCTCTGGTTCACTGCATCCCTACTAATCATGAGCTCTTTTGTGATGCTTCAGAAAGACTTAAACGCCCTGAAATGAATTCAAATGCAGACGGACTGGTGGCTGATTCCAGTCCACCAGCATGTCCTGTGGCTCGCTGCAGACTTTCCACTGACATCCAGCTCAGACGGCAGCTAGACGTCATTTTACAGCTCTGTCAGAGAGGTTCTGTAATCACATCATCAACCTGTTGTAGTCGAACATGATCCCACTGAGACATTTAAAGCACCACGTCTACTCCTCCTGACCCGGTAAACGCTTGTTTCTCAGGTGTTAAACCCAGCGCTGGTGCGTCGGTACCTCGGTGACGGAGTTGATGTGACAGTAGGCCAGCAGCTGCTTCTGCAGCGAACACAGCAGCTGGTGGAGATGAGCCGGCTGGCTGCTGTCGGACGACGACGTTCCCTGCTGCAGTTTGTCGCTGTTCTTCTCCAGCTCGCCGAACGCCTGATCCTGCAACACGAACGCACACAGAGGAGTCGTCTCAATGAAATCATCGAATCTGAAACCACCAGGGACCTTCTGATCGACCAAAACAGGGTCCAACAAGGACAAATCTGCTCGTAGGAAACCCTGGTTTTCTCAAAATCAGCTTGTAGAGGAAAAGTCATCCATGTAACCTCTTTAACAGTAGTTTCAGAGGAAAGACGTTGCTGTAACTTATGAACATTCGACTTGTTTTTCTTCTATTTCCAGCTTCATCTGAAAACTTCACATTTAAATCACCAGAATGTATTCAGTCTGACTGCTGCTGTTTTTTATCTGAATGTGACTTATCCGTCCGTGATTCTGCTGCAGAGTAAAATCTCGGCAGCAGTGACTCAGAAGCTTTGCAGTCTGATCGTCAGAGTCGCTCAGAAGCAGCTCGAGTGTTTTAACAATCAATAAACCGGCGTCCTGAGAGCCGCAGCAACAAAACACTGAGCTGCCGGGAAGAGGAAAAGCAGCCGGTGATGTTTGTGAAGGACGATACGAGTCAGACTCAAACGGACCAGAGACGATCTGATTCCTCCGTTAGTGAAGTCTGGCATCTGAAACGGGTCGTAAAGACGCCTCAGGAGTCACTTTAATACCCAAAAACTACAAAAAAGTTCAATGAAATAAAGTGAAAACAACTTTTCTTTGGCTCGTTCCATCTGTAGTCATCCAAGAACAATTCCCATCTGTGATTGGCTTGAAATTTTTATGGTGTAAAATTTGCGTATTTATTAAGGTTTTTTTTTTTTTTTTTTTTTAAATTTAGCTTTTTAAACAAAATCATTTCTGAGATTTAAAAAAAAAAAAAAAAGAAGCCTTTCAACATGCTCAAAGTGAAATGATTGAAATGTTTTGCTTTTGTTTTTAAATTAAACTGAATATAAAAATTCTATTTTTTACAGATATAATTCTAAATATCTATAAATCATAATACAGCCAAAATAAATTAAAATTAAAATTAAAAATCTGAGATGGTGAAGCAGATGATTTGATGATTTAAGATGAAACAGCCCCTTTCCTGTTTTTTTGTTTGTTTGTTTGTTTGTTTGTTTAAAACAAGATCTTAAAAGAACCATTACAACAAATAAAAGTTCAGATAAAATGCATTACAAAGTAGAAAACAGAACTTAACAGAACCTGAAGACTGCAGTGCGTCTTCCTGATGTTCGTATCAGTTTATTGTGAGTCCAGGAAACTACAAACGAACCCCTGGGTGTCATTTATTATTAGAAACATCCATGTTTTAGATGGACTGACCCCTTTAGAGTCTCTTTAACTCTCCTCCATCCACTTTTGCTTCATTAAACTCTAACAGTCTGATGATCTACTCACGGTGTAGAAGCCCAGGTTCCTGAGCAGCGTCTTCATCAGGATCTCGGCCAGGTGGGTGTCTGGGTGGCCCGTCGTGGCGCCGTAGGCCGGGTCCGGAGGCACCGTGAAGGCCGGGCCGGAGGACAGACCCTCGGGCCCGTCGGCGGGGCAGCTGTAGCCCAGCAGGGAGGCCACGTGGGTGTGGTCCTGGAGGCTGGTCAGGATGATGTCCAGCTGCATCCGCTGGGGAGCAGAGTCAGGATTCAGGTCGGTTACAGGTCTGGATGGAACTACAGTGTTCTGATCCCCCAGAATAAATCTTTTAGAAATTAGTAATTGAGGAATAAAAACTCTGGTGGTGAATTAAATGAAACCTCTGTAAAAACCCTGATGGTACTGCAGTAAATAAGAAAATAGAGCATTTAATTTATTTTTTATTATATATACACACATTTTTTATTTTAGTTTTTAAATTCCTTATTTTATCATTATTATCATGACTACTACTATTATTGTCTGTTTTTTCTGTCTTTCCATCATCATTTATTTTTACATTTATATCCATAAATAAATATGTGTTTTAAACAAATCCTTGTCAGTTTCTAAAGGACAATGTTGATGTTTCCAAAAAATTCATTTTAAAAAATCTGAAAGACGTGCAGCATTTATAAAGTTGTGTCTGTAGATGTTCAGAGTTTGAGTCTACGGTCAGTTATAGAAAAAGTCAGAATACAAACGCCGTGTGGGAGCGTTTGAAGGAGGAAACCGGCTGATGTAAGCAGCTCAAACATCCAGATCCCATTAGAGCAGCATTACAGAACATTAGCAGCAGCCAAAGTTACCGTCAGTCCGTCCAAATATAACTCTGAGTGTCAGCTGCTGACTGCAGCACGTTGGGGAAGGTGGACGGTTGTCCAAAGGTGTTCTACTGCGAGGTTTATTCTGTAGAAAGTCTCTTTTCACGCTGACAGCGATCAATAAACCAACGTCTCTGCAGGGTTAAACCTAGAGCTGAATCTAAACATCAGATTCAGTGAGAAAGAAACTTCTATTTTCTTACTCGTGAGCTCTCAGGTTATCTTTTGGTTCATTTCGAGTTTAAACATGTTTTGCTGTTGGAGCGACGTCCAACCAGCTCAGCATGATGGACGCTGAAGATCTGCTGACATCCCAGCAGGCTTTAAGTCTTTGGAAGTCGGACTCTTGTCTGATATTAAAACTGATCACAGGGTTGAACTTAGAAAACTCTGAATGCTGTCCAATGAAAAGCAAATTCCTCCTGTCTATAAAAACAGAAGTCCTAACTCCCGGTGGTACATGTAACTCGTGGTGGGTACCGAGTCCTGGTACTAAACGAGCCCCGGTACTAAACGAGCCCTGGGACGAAACCTTTAAATACCGGAGGATCGATAAGCTCCAACGTTATCAGTTCTGTTAACAGGACTTCAGAAGATCATTGTGTTGCAACGTTTCATCACTGTGAGAGGCGTCTGATGTGTCCATGATGCACTTTTTTTCCAAATCCTAAATAGAGTTCTGCCTGTTGGAGTCTGTAGCTCTGACATCCATCCAACCATCCAACCAACCACCAAACAAACAATCAACCAGCCAGCCAACAAACCAACCTCCCAACCAACCAACCAACCATGATCCAAACCCACCAACTAACAATCAACCAACCAACCAGAACTCTATTATTTATTACATCATATACTTGTACTTACTATTATACGACATATTTCTCTTTTCCAAGTTCCCTGTCCATTATTCTGTTTGATGCGTCTACTTTTCTCCTAACGTTTATATCTCTAGGACACATTTCTACTTTTCCTGCTGCTTGTATTTCTCAGACTCTGAATGAGGCCAACTGTACGGTGGACTCTTCCCCCTCAGGTGTTTCAGACTGTGGCTCTGAGCGCCAGGTGTGGGCTACCTGTCCTTTGGAGAGACTCTCCCAGCGGTCGGGGCCTTGAGGCAGCAGAGAGTGAAGCAGCTCCATCCTCTCCCTCAGCGGAGGCAGCAGCATGGTGGCTCCCACCGACAGGGTCTCGATCACCGCCTGGCGAAGACACAAACATCAGCACCGGGAGGTAAAACAGCTTCATCTGAAGAGTCTGAAGGTGTTCAGGTTAGGAAGTAATGTGCTCATCGACATGTTTCTGCTAAAGGTAAATAAATAAAATGAAATCACTAAATCTGTCTGACTCTTTGGTATTTTCCTCCCGGTCTCACCTCCTGGATCTCGTCAGGCACCGAGGAGTCCATCAGCCTGAACAGCAGGTTCCTCAGAGGCCTGGCCTGGCGCCCCAGGATGCTGGTGGCCACGCCCCCCGCCAGGGCCAGAGCCAGGTGATTGGACAGGAGGCGAAGGCACAGCTTCAGGAAGTTGTGATGCTCCCTGCAGACACATGGCATTAGTCATTCACTTCATTGATCCTGGTACAGAGAAGACGCTTCAGGACTTCAGCTGGAGCGTTTTGACTACAACATTTGACTATTTCTTATATTGTATTTAAATTAGCAAAACATACAGTTGTGTCACAGATATTTGCTGTTGTTTATAAATTGTGAATTTAAAAAAAAAAAAAGTTTTTTTTCAGATGTTTGCCATAATTTGAAAAACCGTTATTTTTAAGTAATAAAATCACTGAAAATAGGATTAAATAATTTACAGGTTAACTGTGAAGAAAAGAGGCTAAAACTGAAAATAACATCAAACATCTGGATTTTTACAAACAGTGGTTTGTTTTTGTCTTTTTTTACAGTGTGCTGCCATTAAATTCCACCATTTCACTGTATTTAAATCAGTTAACTAATTATTTATTGAACAATTTTTTGCTGTTATTTTCACCATTTTTTTTGAAGTTTCTGGTCTTGACAGAACATATGTTTGTGGCTCCGGTGCTGCCAGATGTTTGTTTGTTTTGTTTTTTTACAGGTGAGTCTATTAACAGTGTCGTCACCTGGACGAGGGGAAGGGCAGCGGAGGAACCTCGCTGTTGATGCCGTCGCAGTAGCGCTCGAGGAAGGAGCGCAGGTGAGAGAAGGTGCTCTCCTCCAGGTCCACGCAGTACGGCCGGTGCCAGGCCACCACCTGCCTGAAGAGACCAGACGAGAAAACGTCAACCAACGCTGCATTTGTTTGGCTTTATTAAATAGGACAGAGAGAGAAAGACGGGAAAATGGGGGAGAGGAATGAGGGAAGGACCAGCAGCAAAGGGTCATGAGTGGGACTCGAACCCACGACCGCTGCATCTGGGACTAGATCCCCTGTACGTGGGACGCCAGCTCAGCCAGGCGAGGGATAGCGGCGCCCCTTGTGCTGCTAATTTACACAGTTAAACAGAAAACCTGCTTTTTTACTCTCTGTGATCAAAATATTTGCATACAACTGATTTCTTTTTGCAAAAACATCTTTTTTTAAGTTTCTTTCCTTTCCATCACTGATGTTGCTGCGTACAGGTGTCATGAACTCTGTGTCTTAATAAAGTTTAAATAAAAAGAGTCAATTACGTCCCATCAGACTTCTGTTGATGGAAAATAACAGGCATCCGAGCAGCTCCGGTAAACACACCACGTGCTGCTTTTATCTAAAATAAACTGCGGTTTGTCTGCTGATCTATAAATACTTTCACCTTTCCTCTGGTTCTGAACACCGGGTCAACAGAACCTGCAGCAGGCTTCTCCTACACGTTCTGCCCTTTGACTTCTGTTGCACAACGCTGCATTTAGGCGTGTTGTGCCATCAGCGCCGACCTTCGGCCTCAGAACACCTGCGGCCGGCTCGAACCCACCTGTCTCTGGGCAGGGCGGTCCAGGCCAGGCTGTGGGAGGTCCCGGCCGAGATCTGCTGGATGGCCACGCCGTCCAGGCCGACCACCTTCTTGGGCTTGGTGATGGGTCCGGTGGAGTTGCCCTGGCCGCACTGGCCCATGGAGTTGTTGCCCCACGCGTACACCTCATTATCTGCAGCAGAAGCACCAGATACCAGAATGAAAGGAGGGCAGGATGACGAGCGTGATCCGTGTCGGGCCTCAGGGGGTTGAGTAACGGGCTGAACAAATTTGCTCGACGTGTTTGCTGTTACATCACTCTGACCTGCGACAGCTCGACTCTGAATCCGGCTGAATCAGCAGAATAACAAACCGTAGCGCCGGCGGCACGTAAATGTTCTGCAGCAGCAGTTTGCAGCCGGCCTCCACCCACAGCAGCACTCACACACATTCACCTCCGTTATCTACATCACACATATCATCCAGTAAATAACTGAGGAAATAGGATTTATTACTGTAACTGTGCTTGTTTTAAAATATTTGCTGTAAACTGTTATTCTATGTTTTCTTCCCTGTTTTGTGAAATTACAGATAATAACGAGCAAAGTCACAGAAAAAGGTATTTTTACAAAAAAACAAAACAAAATAAAAACAGGTCAAAACTGTAAATAATGTGCTAAATATTTACTACTATATTTAAACTAGTGAAAAGTGTTGTTGTTTTACATATATTTATATTTTGTTTTTAGGAAAAATATGTATATAAAGGGTTGGAAATGGTAAATCTTTTTGCCAATTTTATTTTACAGATTTTGCCAATTTCATTAAACTATTAAAATATTTTTATTTTATTTAAAAAATAGAGTTGTTTTACAGATATCTGCCAATATTTGCAAAACAAATTCTATATAATGTGATTTTACAGATTTTACTAACTTTGTTAAATAGATAAAAATAGATAAAGATAATATTTAGTAATATTACAGAAAACAAACAAGCCAAAGCGTAAAGTAATGACTAAAATAAAATTTGTCTAAAATGACAAAAGAGTGCAAATTGACTCAGAAACTCTAAAAATGTACTTATAATTTGACTCCAACTGAAGCCTGCAGAACTTTTACATGCAGAAAAAGGCACCAGATTATAAATGTGCTGCTGATAGTTTAACATATTCTGCATATTTACAGGTTTCTTATTTTACTTTAGGGTTCAACTAGAAAATGTTTTTGGGATCTTCAGCAGAACAACCGACAGCACGCAGACGCTCTGCAGCTGCTTCCGGTAAACATAAATGAAGGCAGGACTGACCGTGAGACAGAGCCAGACAGTGGCTGTCCCCGATGGAGATGTCCACCACCCTGGTGGTCGCCAGCTCCTCGATCAGTTTGGGTCTGAGAGCCGTGGCCTCCGATGATCCACAGCCGAGACAAGCGCCGCAGCCCCAAGCGTACACCTGGAAACAGCAGCGTTCACTGTTAGCGAACACGTTCTGTTACTGACGCCGTAAAGTGTTTAATGTCAGACCCGGGTTTGGTCTGGAGGGACAAACTTTAGCCGACAGACACCCAAAACCTGTTAAAAAGGAATGCTATCTTTAAAAAATCACCAAAATCACTGTTTCTACACGTTTCATTAAAACTATTGTGCAAAAGAATTGTCCAAAATTGTGTGTTTACAGGTGGATGACTCCTACCTGTCCTGTTAAGGTTAAGGTGTTGGTGTGTTTACAGGTGGATGACTCCTACCTGTCCTGATCAGGCTAAAGTGTGTCTACAGGTGGATGACTCCTACCTGTCCTGTTCAGGTGTTGGTGTGCGTACAGGTGGATGACTCCTACCTGTCCTGTTCAGGTGTTGGTGTGCGTACAGGTGAATGACTCCTACCTGTCCTGATCAGGTTAAAGTGTGTCTACAGGTGGATGACTCCTACCTGTCCTGTTTAGGTTAAAGTGTGTTTACAGGTGGATGACTCCTACCTGTCCTGTTTAGGTTAAAGTGTGTCTACAGGTGGATGATTCCTACCTGTCCTGATCAGGTTAAGGTGTGTTTACAGGTAGATGACTCCTACCTGTCCTGTTAAGGTTAGAGTGTGTCTACAGGTGGATGACTCCTACCTGTCCTGTTAAGGTTAAGGTGTTGGTGTGCGTACAGGTGGATGACTCCTACCTGTCCTGTGGAGGTGAGGGCCAGAGACGACTGGCTGCCTGCGCACACCTTCCTGATGAACATGCCCTGCAGGGCCTCCACCACCTTGGGCTTGTAGACTCGGTTCGTGTCACCGTGACCCAGTTTTCCTGCAGGACGACACACGGACGAGTAAAATTAAAGGAAAACTATAGAATTCGTTGGTGGATTGTACAGATGCACAAACCTGGAGATGCATTTTGCACACATAAATATTTAGTTTTCACTGTTAATTTGGGTTTAACGCACCGTTGTCTCCTCCTCCGAAGGACCAGACGGTGCGTCCGTCCTTGGACAGAGCGATGGTGTGAGAACTTCCACAGGAAACTTCTCCGACGTTGCTGATGTCTTTGACCAGAGTAGGAATGTTTCTGCTGTTGCTGTCGCCGTGACCTGAGCTCACAGAAACAAGCACCAACGTCAGAGTGTTCAGTGTGAAGACGTTTAAACACTTTGTCCTGCAGAAGGTCCTGAAGCTTCTCTGTCCTTGTTTAAAGCTCACCTCAGTGTTGTCATCGGGGGGAAACTTACACCTTAACAGGGTTTAACTTTTCTTTTTTAGAGGTGGCAGAACATTTACAGGAAATCAGTGAAGTCTTTTGTGTGACACCAGAACCTAAAACGTGGTGCAAAGTTCAGGAGCCTGATCTTTTGCAGATTTACTGGTTTCTCATTTTACTTTTGGGGTCTGTTGGAAAACGTTCTCCTGCTTTAATATGTGAGAACATCTTCATCCTGACAGCCTGTATCTGGGCCTCAGCGAGCCCTGCAGAAGATCTGTCACTCTGACGGAGCTGCAGGTAGAATCATGGAGTTTAGATAAATGTCAGCACTCTGATGGAACTTGTTGGAACCGTTTAGAAGTAGGTCAAGAATTTCAGGGAGCAGCAGGCGAGTCGGAAAAAAACTCTGATTAACAGCGAAAAGTGAGAAAACACACGTTGATCGAATGATGTTGAGTCGTAGAACTACAGATCACAACTGTTGGAGCATCACTGAACCACCTGATTTATTTGTTAAAAAATTCATATTGTGCTCATCAGAATTGCATTTTGGGGGTCTGTTACCTGAAATTAGTCAAATATTGTCCAAAGAAACTAAATTTTCATACACAATGATTCAAAAATGATCCAAGATGACTTATAAATTGCCTAAATTGACTTGAAATGTGTTCAAAGAGGCAAAAAAAAAAAATGTTGAAATTGATTCAAAACTTGTCTAAATGACTTTAAAGGTGTTTAAAATGACTGAAAATTTAGTTTAAAGACTTACAATCTGTTAAGAAAGTGTCAAAAACTGTCCAAAATGACAAAAAAATATCCAAAAAAATTTTCAAAATGACTTCAAATGTGTCAGAGATTGTGACCTAAATGACTTCAAATGTTTTCAAAATGACAAATTGTCTATAATCACTCAAAAAAATGTGAAAATGACTTAAACATTGTACAAAATGGCTCAAAAAAAATTACCCAAAATGACTTAAAAGTTGCCTAAATTTGCTCAAAATGGCAAAAAAACCCCAAAATGAACCCAAAAATTTGTACAGAATGATTCAAGAATTGATCAAAATCACTTAAAGTTCATCCAGAATGACTCTAAATATGTTCAAAATGACATAAAGTTGTAATTGTGACACACTAAAAGAAGGGAGGAGCCAGAGAGCAGAATGAGGAGCAGAATAAACCATCAGAAACCAGCTTCCTGTTTTGTGTAGAAGCTCTGATGCACTGAAACAATGGAGCAGTAAATGAAAACCGTCCATACGTCCAGCTGCTGTGGAGCTCTGCAGCCTACCTAGTCTCCCAAAGTCTCCTTCGCCCCACGTGTACAGCTCTCCATCCTCACTGACTGCAGCGCTGTGTCTGTAGCCCGCAGACACACACACCACCACCTGAAACACAACACACACACACACACACACACACATTGGTGGGGTTGTTAAGGCCAGAAAACGCTAAAGCAACACGTTCTTCTTTGTCTTTTTCTTTCATGCTGCTGGATTCTGACATTTCGGGGATATTTGCTGAAACACAACAGAACAAGTCTCTGAATTTGACAGTTTCTGCTGCTGAGATGTGTCAATGAGAGCTTCCACCCACATGTCAGGACCAGGTTTATCATTCAGTCGTCAGTTTCC
>NW_007578609.1:11269-12480 GCF_000690725.1 Stegastes partitus
AGTTCTAAGAGTCACAGGAAACTAAAGACTGGATGATCAACATGGACTGTACATGGACGGAGACTTTAGTTCATGACTGTAGACGTGTGAGGTTGAGCTGAAGCCCTACCTTCCCCTGCAGCGGCCCCTGGATCAGTTTGGGGTACTTCTGGGTGGAGCTGTTTCCGTGGCCCAGCTTCCCGTAGTCTCCGTCGCCCCAGCTGAACACCTCGCCCTCGGTGGTGAAGGCCAGCGTGTGGCCGTCCGAGCCTTTGGACGACGACACCTTCTTGATGGCTCGGTGCGGCTCGAAGGTGAGCTTCTTCAGCGTCGACTGGTTGTTGGAGTCTCCGAGGCCCAGCCGGCCGTAGCTGCCCTTCCCGCAGGCTCGGACCGAACCGTCGGACGAGATCACGAAGGTGCAGTACTGACCCGCTTCGATCTGCGGGGAGGAATCAGAGGATGGTCGTTCCGGTTTAGTTAAAGGCTGAAGGCCGAGTTACCGAGAAGACGTGGTGTGATGCTAACAAATGCAGCCAGTAAACACATCAGTCGACTACAACGCAATAAAAAGCTAAAAGAGACGACAAAAACAAATAAAGTGGTCTAACATCAGAAGACATAAATAAAGTGAAACGAAGTCACCAGAACACCAACACTTTGGTAAAAAACGACCATGAAGAGTCACAAAATGACCACAAAGGCACATGAAGCGATGTGAAATAAACTCCTTATAATCAGTATCCGCCCTAAAAAAAACATAACAGTCGATCGATAATAAAAACTAAGTACTGCAGATGGAGACTCTAACGGTTTGAGATCTTCATAACAAGGTTTCACGTCTCTCCTCAGACAAGAAGTAACTGGAGATGGAGATAAAAGTCAGGATGCTGTCTGCCTCTCCATCAATAATGAATACAGCGTGGCTCTGCTTTGATCCGAGGAGGAAGCAGTGAAATCTGAATTTAAACGCTTTGTGGAACCGTGTTGACGTAACAGCTCTTCAATGCTCATCTGCACAATTCATCCATTCACTCCAGAACGTTATCTGTTAAACCTAGACGGTCCTTCTGAAACTGACTCAAAAATGATCCAAAATGACTTAAAATTTGCATTAAATGGCTTAAAATGTGTTCAGAAATGGTACAAAATAACAAAAACGACCCTGAATGACTTAAGATCTGTTCAAAATTACCCAAAAATGTTTAAAATGACTTTGAAATGTCCAGAAT
>NW_007578609.1:14858-18226 GCF_000690725.1 Stegastes partitus
TGCAGATGTTTCTTCCTGTGACTGATGGGTTGGTTGAAGAGCAGCTCAGATCTCAGTCCGTGGTTCACTGCAGCACTAACGTCTTTAAGCATAAAGGAAGCAGAACATCTCCTGCTCTGTGAACTTCTGTCCATCGTGTAGGATCTTAGCTCCTAAACGACGCCTCTACAGCAGCATGTTGTGTCGACTGAACATCACGGTCACGTTAGGCCACGTAGTGAATTGAATTATAAGTAAATACATCCTGTTCACTATCATAAAACGGTCCTGCTCATCTGCAGAGGTCATAAAACAGCAGCAGGACGACTGGACTCCAAGGAAAAGAAATGGAGGATGTACAAACTGGAATATGAGACCAGAGGAGTGATTTTACCGATTAAACCCCTGAAAACTCCCCGTATTCACACCTTCCTGACAGACTGGATGGATGTCTGCTGACTTTATCTCCTTCTACCATCTACTGGTGTCTCCTTCAGGAAACAACCTGTGAGGAGCCGGTTCTGCAGAGGGTTTGGACTGTGCAGGAAGACAGCTGACTCAGTTCTAGGCGGCTAATCAACCCCTGGTTTAAAGAAACACAAACCATCCAGAGCATTGTTCCCCTACAGCAGTAACACTGAGGGGCAGTCAGACCATCCTGCACTAAAGACTCATTTCATTTTGCTAAACGGAGCTGCTGCCGGGTCGCTGTGCCATGCAGGTACTCCTGGCTTTTAACTTTCGATTTAAGTGGAACAGGAAGACAGATAAGTGAAAAGAAAAGAAGGACCTGCTTGTCCGAGCTCCTAATCTGGTGAATGGTCTAGTGTAACACCTTCCTACCTTTCTGGGACTCAAAGCGCTTTGCAATGCGTTTCTAATTCACACATCAGTGGCGTCAGAGCTGCTTGCTATTGGACCAAGAACCCAAGAACCAAACTCCGACAACCTGCTGAGTCACAGCTGTTTTCCTCCTAAAGACTGAGGCTGACGACTCACCAGCGAGCGTCTCATCTGCATCAGGATGTTCATGAAACAGTCGTATCCGATGAGTCCTTCCTGGTTCTGCAGCAGCTTGTTCTGCTCCATGGTGCTGACCACGGCCGAGGCGGCCAAGGCCATCTCAATCCACTCCAGCAGGTACCTCAGGGACCCTCTCTGCGAGGCCAGGCCCAGCAGCAGCTCCGAGGCCAGCCGCCGGCCCAGGATGTCGGCGCCGGAGTTGGGCATGGTGACGCCCTTCAGGAAGGTGGTGACCTGGGCCAGGCAGTCCAGGCCCATGGGGGGGATCTTGCTCTCGTTGGCCAGAGACAGCGGCGGCAGCGAGCTGACCACGTCGATGGCGGTGTGGATGACGTCGTTGCAGAGGTTGATGCTGCCGCCGGGGCTCCCTCCGGGCCCGGGCGGAGGCGGCATCATCCAGCTCTGCCGCAGCAGAGCGAACAGCAGGCTGAGGCCGGTGCGGACGCCCATCTCGATGAGGGCGTCGGTGCTGGAGCGGGGACGCTCGCTGACCGAGTGCAGGTCGGCCGAGCCCGAGTTGTTCTCGGGGGAGTGCTGCTGCTGCTTCACCTTCCCCTTGTCGTGGTACTTGTTGGACAGAGCGTAGAAGATGCGCTGCAGCACCAGAACCCGTTTGCGCAGCGCGGCGGCGAACGGGGAGTCTGAGCAGACCATCTTGGCCAAAGCCAGCTGGCTGCCAAGCAGAGCGTCCAGGTAGTGCTCCTGCTCATCGCTGGACAGGGACTCGCGCTCAAAGTCCGGCAGCTGGGGGCCCTTCAGGCACAGGACCTGCTGGGGCAGCAGAACCACCTCCTTGTTGGCCAGCAGCTTGGAGTAGAGCACCGACACTCCCTCCCGCGTGGCGATGGACTCGCTGTCCTCCGTGATCCATGAGCTGTTGAGGTGCTCCAGCCACTTGAGCTTCACCGGGGGGATCATTAGAGCCATGACGTCACTCTGGAGCCATCAGTCCTGGAGGCAGGAAACAGAAACATCAGGATTAAAGGAACAGATGATCTGTCTGTGACACAGGAAGACACACTGCACAGTGTCAGAGAACCATCAGGGTTAGAACATGAACAACATGTGCACATTAAAGAACATGAAGGTCGGTTATATTTGATAGAACGCTGCTCTACTGGGATCAGACTATCGACCCATGTTTCTGTTGTCGTGGAGCATCTTGTNAGACTTAAATTTGCATAACATGACTTGAAACGTGTTCAAAATACAAAAGATGTACAAAACGACTCCAAAATGGTCCAAATGACTGAAATATTGTTCAGTATGGAACACAATGTCCAAGTGACTCAAATATTTTTTAGAATGACAAAACAAATCCTAAATGACTTAAGATTTGTCTAAAATTACTCAAAACGTGTCCAGAATCACTCAAAAATGCTTCGAAATGACTTAAAATTTGCCTAACATGACTTGAAACGTGAATGTAATCTGGATCTAAACGCTTTGTGGAATCGTGTTGACGTAACAGCTCTTCAATGCTCATCTGCACAATTCATCCACCGACTCCAGAACGTTATCTGTTAGACCCAGACGGTCCTTCTGAAACCATCAGATCAATGCAGCGCGTCTTCTCACCGTCTGGGCGTCGGCGAAGCTGGCGGCGAGCTTCGGCTGCAGGATCTTCTCCTGCGTTCCTTCCACCAGCTGGTGGCTGCTGTTGCTGCCCCAGACGTAAACCTCGCAGGTCTCCGACACGACGGGCGCCTCGCCGGTCTGGATGCTGTCCGGGCTCACGCAGGTCCGAGAGTAGTCCGACGCCATCCGGCACACCTGGAGGAAGGAGAGGACACGGTTAAAGCTGCTGGAGATCTGAGGACGTCTGAACAGAACCCTGAAGGCAGTCCTGCTGACATAAACGCTTCTTACTTCTTCAAACAGACAGAGTGCCGCTTCGTATAAAGAACACAGGCCGTCGGAGGTCCGGGTCGGTTCCCTCCACTGGCTGCGATCTGCTGAGGAGCCCTGAAATGATCAAACGCACAAATCAATGAGACCAAACGGCTTCACACCAGTTAAACAACAAACATGCATCTGCAGATAACATCCAGGTTTCTTTTTCCCTGAAACCAATCAGTCGTTTGAAGAGCAGAACGACCTTAACGTCTGTCTGCGGTGATTCAGCTGTGTTCAGAAAGCCTAAAGATTTCTAGAAAGTGACTCAAAAATGTTCCAAAATGACAAAAAGAACTCTAAATGACTTAAGATTTGTTCAAAATGACTCAAAAATGTTTTAAATGACTTTAAAATGTCCAGAATGACTCAAAAATTGTCTAAAGAGACTTAAAATTTGCCTAAAATTTCTTGAAAAGTGTTCAAAATACAAAAAGAAATGTCCAAAATATGTACAAAACAATTCAAATATT
>NW_007578609.1:21908-31119 GCF_000690725.1 Stegastes partitus
TCAGTGACTGAAGCTGTTGTTTTCCTTCTTTAAAGGGAGGGGATGAAAACATCTGAGGACGACTGCACACACCAATACAAACAATTATAAATATTAACACGTCCTAAATATAATACAGAAAGTCCTGCCTGTAGCTACTTCATATTTGCCCTTCGTTACTACGGCTGCTCGTGAAGCTTCGTCGTACTTTTGAGGACAAACGTTAAACGATTATTGGAAGAAGATTTATCTGCGACTCTTTTCATCAGCAAAAAGTAAAAATTCTCCGTTTTGTGCATCTTCCGTGACTTCCTGCTCGTGTTATGGGACAGTGAAGTGAATACGTTGAACTTTAAATCAGGAACAATACGACATTTGAAACTTTGGATTCTGCGATGCGACGTGTGAGAAGAGTCGAGCTGCTGCTGATAATCTGAAACCAGTCGTACGTTTATCTTCAGCGCTGCACCACATGTCAGCGTATTGACTCGCGTTTCTAACATCTGCCCCATCGTGGACGTTAATTAACCTCGAAACAATGCAGCCGATACAACGTGCAGTGACGAGAGGCTCAGGACTCACTAAAACAAACACTAGCGCCGCTCTGGAGATGCACTGCAGGTTAGATAAACAGAACAGACACATGGTCGGCCGAGGCACCTCATTTAACAGAAACGACTTTAAAGAATACGAGGCAGCATATAAATTTAAAGCCACAACCAGCAATATTTTCCCTGCTGATCGATCTGCTGCTTATTTTCTGGATTAATCAATTAGTTATTTGGTCTGTAAAAAGTCAGAAAATGGTCAAAACTGCCCAAGATGACGTCGTCAACATCTGGTTTTGTCCTCAACCCAAAATATTCAGTATACACAGTCTGCACACGTCAAAATAAACACAGAGCAACACAAACTGAAGTAGATAAATACATGAATAAATAAACAATATGTAAAATAAATTAGGTAAAAGGAAAAGATAAATACCTAAATTTAATAAATCAATACCAACAATAAAACATAATATAATGCAAACACTGAAACAAACAGAAACCACTACAAATAAATAAATACTAAGTAAATAAAAATCTAATCCAGTTTTACATGTAACACCCTGAAATCACAGAGAGACGTCAGTTTACTGCCTTCAGAGCAACAAAACTGATCCCATTTCAGTTCATTTCAATCGATTAAACAGTTGTTTGGTTTCTAAACGTCAGGAAACGGTGAGAAACTAAAAAGGTTTTCCACAGATCAGGATGACAAATGCCTCCATATCCTGTTTACTGTCACACGGGAGGAAAGAAAGCAGAAAATATCCACATTTAAGGAGCTGCGATGACAGAAACTAGAGTCTTTATCTTCAAAAACTCCTCAAACTAAGTGTTAATACTCAGATCACACTGGCTGACAGGTATCGTCTGTGTGCCATCTCCTGTCCTCACCTGAGCATCGGGTCGTGTCATATACCTGTAAAGTCACATTCCTTCCTGCAGAACTCAACATGTACGATTCAAGCTGGAGGCTCTAATTTCAAATATACCCACAATTATCTGTGTTTCCTCTCCTCGTCACCTCGTCTGCACCCGCCGACCTCCGTGTTCCCTCATGAGGTCACTCATCGATGTCATTCAGGGTTTTCTGATTATTAACCCGTCGACCTGCTGCATCAGTGAACATAACGTTCATCACTGATATCTGGAGCTAGACTGACCAGAATGCTAGAAAAGCACGGCGATACGTCAGCAGTAACACTAAATCCAGTTTATCAATACGTTTTTAAGACAAGCCAGACGAGATGAGCCTTTGCTAGTTAAACATGCAGCGCTAAAGCAGCAACATGACATCGAAGTGCTGTGGATGTTGTCGAGATTCGTCAGGTATCAGATTTCTCAGGCTCCACTGAATGTGGAAAATAACAGTCTGGCATATTTCTATATGTTAAAACACAACGACAGGGCCCAGATCTGATCTATGGTGCAGCACACATTTTATTTTATCTGCATTTCACATGAGTAGAAAAGTTCCCGTTTGAGGCTCCTGCAGGGAAACCAGACAGGTTTGCAGCAGCGACACATGGCAGAGAAGCCAGACTCGTAAATGCCACTAAACCTGCTCGCAGACCGATCAAACCGGCCGAAGCATCTCAGCGACAGACCGGCTGACGTGTGTAAAGAATTCAACCGGTGGCAGATCATAAAACCACATCGAGGTCTTTAATCAGAGTTCAACGAGACAATTAAAGGTGATTCCTCTGCGTTCACACTGACAGCTGCTGTGAAGGAGGCGTTTACAGCTGGCAGATCAATAACATCAGCATCAATAATATCAGCATCAATAACATCAGCATCAATAATATCAGCATCAATAATATCAGCATCAATAACATCAGCTTCAATAATATCAGCATCAATAACATCAGCTTCAATAATATCAGCTTAAATGACCGGTTTGGACTCTACGGTGAGCATGACTGGTTTGTTTTGGTCAGTAATTATTATTTATGTTCCTAGAAAACGGAAAAAAAAAAAAAACAGAGAGTAATCTAACAAACGCTGGTTAATAAGCGAAATCTGGCTGCAGATGTAAATTTAACGACTAAAAGAAACGTCAGATTACTGCGTGTTAATAAAAGATATCAGCCATTCACCTCAGGAAATAATAGTTTTCTCTTTAACCTAAAGACATAAATTCTGGGCCTAATGCGGTTTGTTAAGCAAAAGTAAAATACGTTTTTAGCATAACAGTTGAGATTATGTTCATATTGTAGAGAAAAACTTATATTTGTTTTCACCACATGATGGTTGCAGTGAAATACATATATTAAATTTAATAAAATAAAATTGAACAAAATTTAATTAAATTAAACTATATCAAACTAAATTAAATAAAACTAAACTAAATTAAACTAAACTAAACCAAACTAAATTAAACTTAATTAAATTAAATTAAATTAAATTAAATTAAATTAAATTTAATTTAATTCAATCAAATCAAACTAAATTAAATTAATTAAAATTAAATTAAACTAAACTAAACTAAACTAAACTAAACTAAACTAAATTAAATTAAATATTAAAGGGAACACATGGCTGTGCACCAATATCAGTGATACCTGCACTCATTTTTCTGACAAATATTTATTGCTGTAATAATGTCATTAATGTCATTTGGTTGGTTGGTTGATTTGGAGTCAAACATGAGGCGTTTAATTAAAGTCCAATAACGAGGAGAGGGTGACACAGCTGAACAACTCATCATTTCAGTCGATCTTTATAATTATTACAGATCCATTTTAATTATTATAATACAAACTTCAGTTTATCAGGCATCAATCAGGGCACACGGGTCATATTTTAAATGATTAAAAAACAGAAACACACACATAAATCAGTTTAAACACATAAATAAGGATAAAGGGCCGACATCAGCCTGGTAGTTATTAAAGCTAAAGCGAAGCGGCACCACGGGGAGGTCCAGGGCTTCTTCTTTCTTTGCACTTCATATATTTTTTATCTATATGTTTACATCCCAGCGTGATGCACATGTTTATATTTCATGCACATACGTTGCATGTTTACGCTGAGATGTCTGGGACGTATTTTCCTCCTCATGTTGAACTTTTTTAGAGCAACCAGTCAGGAGCAGGTACCACCAGACGGAGACCCAGCCCCGTCGTGGCTCAGGTGTTGCTGATGAGCTGGTTCTGGGTGGTTCCACACCTGAAGCTGGTCTCCTGAGGACACCCAGCGGTTCTCCGCCTCCAGGTGGGAGGGCGGCGGCAGCAGATGGAGGCGATGTGAGGACAAACACGGCTGTCAGAACGGACACGCTCTGCTGTGGGGGCGCTTCACGCCTGCAGCGTGTTTTGTTCATGTTCAGCGCTGCAGGAAGGAATGCGGCTTGTGTCACCTATAGAGCATCACCTGACCGAGCCGCTGAGGTCACACCAGGTGATCATTCATTCACTACCAAACAGTTTAACCGGCGCTTTAACAATAAATCTGTTACTGTTACATTCATCACACACTGTTCGATCACTAATTATTAGGTTGGAGTCAGTTTTTTTTTTTAAACAGCCTGAAGTCTCTGATGACAGCTTCCAGCCTTCAAACCTCAACATCAAGTCCTCTGAGCATCTGCTGGGGTCACTTAAGGCCGAGTCATGCTTTTAGTGTCTGCATGTTCCAGAGAAACAACTGGAGCTGAAAACACATCTGTGGGATGAAGAGAGGCCGTACGAGGAGGAATACCTTCATGTTTAATGTGTTTGTTATGAACAGGTGAGTGAAGATGACCCTCGTTTGACTCTTTTGCTGATTGCTTTGTGGTTGATTGATCCCAAATCAACCATCATCTCCACACCTTCATCCTCACCAGGGTCATGGGGGGCGGAGTCTATCCCAGCTGACTCAGGGTGAAGGCAGGTTCACCTGGACAGGTAACCAGTCTATCACAGGGCTACACTTAGAGACAGACAACCAAGCACACTCACATTCACACCTACGGACAATTTACAATCACCAATTAACCTCAGCATGTTTCTGGACTGTGGGAGGAAGCCGGAGAACCCGGAGAGAACCCACGCTGCACGGGGAGAACATGGAGACTCCACGCAGGAAGATCCCGGGTGTCCTCACCGGGACGCCAACCAGAGACCTTCTAGCTGCGAGGCGCTAACGGTGCTAACCACTGAGCCTTGTTTTGGTTTCATTTCTTCTGATCAGTTTGTTTTAACCGTTCTGCACCGTGGGCCCTTCACGGGTCGCTGGTCTCTCACCGGATCAATAGAGGCAGCGGGAGCCGCCACGCTTTGTTCTGTTGTTTGCATTGAACAGAAATTACCAACAAAACAGGTTCTGTTTAGGAAAATGTACTTCTCCGGCCTGTGCACGCTCATGGTGCGTCGCTAACTGATTAAGTTTGATTCTGACAAACAGCCACGACGCTATCGAACAGTTCTGCCGGTGTCGAGCCAAACATTCCCCGTCTCTGAGTTAAAGCTGTAACGCTCAGTCTCTTCAGAACTTTATGTCTGCAGTGTGACAGAAATAAAACATCTGTGACCAAAGACATGTTCACCGTTTGTTGCGTAATCAGGACGATCAGAGGCGACATGACTGGACCTGGTGTGTGTCCCTGTCAGGCTGTCGGTACCATGACTCAGGGACGGGTTGGACAAAGAAATGATCTGTTTGGTGATTATTTTATGAGCTCACGAGTCGTTTTGATGCATTAATATTTACTACTACCAGGTGGAAAACTGCATTAAATGGGTTCAACTGGTCCCGACACAAACTGGTTCACTTTCTGACACAACATCACTGTTTTTATTTACATCATCTGGTGCTGATTCAAGCAGCTTGGATTCCTGCGTGTGATTTAAATGTGCATTACTGTTTCTCTTTAACTGGGAGCTGTCTGTCAGTACTTGTAAGTGTCCTTACCTGATGGGTCGGTGTCTGGGTATCTCTACCTTCAGAACTCTTGGATCTGCTTTTAGCTGTGGTGTCTGCTGGGAGCAAAGAAAAGAGAAACCTCAAGACATTCGTGCTTTTAAAGGCTTCATGGTCTTAACCTCTCTGATTTATTTGTATTTTAGAGATCGATGCTGCATTTTGTTCTGCTTAACGAACAGATTTCATGTCTGGTCTCCTCAGGAAGCTCCTAAACCAGCCCTATTATTATATTTTACGTTTATTCATGCAGAAATCATATTTATTTACAGTTTGGCATCATGACAACACTACACTGATATTTCTAGCCTGAGTTAAAGTCGAGCCACACCTTCCTGACAGCCCTCCTGCCTCACGGAGCCGTTACCGGGCTCCAGGCAGGTGTCCAGGTGAGCCGTGACGGAGCCCAGCCGCTGCTCAGGCTGCTAGCTCGGAGCTAACGCACCGGCTCACCGTGACACAGCTGGCTGGATGCGGAGCGGCTGGCTAGCCCGCTGCTGTCAGATTAGGAGCCGCTAACGCTCCCTGAGCTGACGGCGGTGACACGGAGAGGACACGCTGACGGAGCGGCGGCGGCGGCAGCAGCGGGATGCTAGCTGTTAGCATCCGCACCAGAACCGTTATGTTTGTTTGGAAACAAATCAGACGGACGCTGTCAACCGACGCTGCTGCTGCTGCTGCTGCTGCTAGCTAACGTTAGCTAGCTCCCCAAGCTAGCCGCAGCCCCGGAGCCCGAACCCGGCCGTGACATTTGGGTTTAAAGCGGTGACAGGCGGAGAACTGATAACTTATCAGCCCGCTTATCTGCACCCAAAGCCCCGCTGCGTCTGAGCCGAGCCGTTTCCCGGTTATGTGCCGTCTCACAGCGGCGTTAGCCTGCTAGCCGCAGCCGCTAGCTGGATAAAAAGCTGGCTCACCGGGAATCAAAGGCCTCCTCTTGTGGGTCTCCGCGCTGCTCTCACGCCTCCGTCCCGCCGCTGAGGTCGCTAAGGCCGGCTGTGTGTGCTTCGGGTCGCTGTGGGGGGAGACTGTGGCGTGCGTGGATTTCCATGCCTCCGCCCGCCTCTTTCTCCCGGAGCTTCTGCTGCACTGAGTCCGAGCAGCGGCGGCGGCAGCAGCGGCAGTGAGATCAGACCCTGCCCCTCTCCGAGAACCAGCCCCGGGTGTGACGCTGCCGGGACCCGCCCGCCTGCCTGTCTGTCTGTCTGTCTGTCTGTCTGTCTGTAGCTGTCTGTCTGTGGTTTCTACCGTCCACGCCCACAGACACTAGAGACTAACGTGACAGTTTTCAGGCTTCAAAAACCAAAACACAAAAACTAAACATCAGAAATGTATTCTGCTGTCGGAGCAAAGAGGGCAGTTTGAATATTAGTATTATCAGTATGAGAGCTAAAAATGTCAAATTCAGAATCAGAAATACTTTATTAATCCTTGAAGGGAACTTATAAAATATAAACCTGAATAGACAGAATTAGCATATATTGTACATATATATCTGTACATATTGCAAAAACATCATGTTTTATTGCAGCTTTAAATATAATTTAAAATGTATTAAATAACTGATTATTGTTATTTTACAGTTTGTCCCTGTTTTGCTAAATTGCGGAAAGTAAAAAATCATAAATTAATTAGTTAAATAAATTAAAAAATAATAAATAAAAAAAAACAGGTAAAAACACTATGAGGGGAAATGGTGTTTAACATTTTAAAGGCAAAAATATAAAATGCAAAAATGTATAATGCAAAAAAAAAAAGAGATAATTTTTTTTAAACGTTTTTCTTTTCTGTCGTTGAATCAGAATCAGAATCTCTTTATTGTCATCGTACAAGAAAGCACAACGAGAAACCAGTCCAGGACAGACCAGTCTGTGGAGGATCTGAGGGGAAACAGTTGATTCCAGCAGAGAACCGCCGACGCCCCTGAACAATATGAGCCCCGACCTGAACCCAGCCTGGATGAGGGGACGCCGGCCTCCACCGGGTCAGAACCAGGTGACACGAGGAGAAAACACCGAGGCTCTGAGGGAACAAACATGTTGTGGGATCATTTCAACAAAAGCCTCCAGCTTGGGTCGTACCTGTTCAGTTCTGCAGGAAGGAATGTGGCTCACCTGATCCCACCTACAGGTGAGATCAGGTGATCAAATACTGTTATTTTTCTGTATTTGATCACCTGAGCTCACCTGTAGAGTTCTGTCATTTTAAAAAACTATTTACTGTTATTTTACAGATGTTTCCTGTTTTGTTAAATTACAGATAAAAACGAGTAAAAATATAGAAAATAATTTAATTTACAGGAAATCAAAGCTGTACATACACTGTTGTTTTTGTTCTTTAACTATCTATATCTATAAATTATATTCTGATCTGTGCTGATCGATTGCCGTCTTAAAAACGTCATCATCCATCAGATTGTTTGTTATTTTTCTTCCTTTTAATTCTTTTATTTATACACATTAATTTAGTTTTAATTATTTTATTTCACCTACTTATTTTCTATTTTATCTATTTTATTTATTTCAGTGCATTTTTATTATTGTTGTTGTTGTTGTTGTTGTTATTCAATTTTGTAATTTTATTTTATTTTGTCTTTTTTTATTTTACAAATTTATTTAGTTTTTTATTTTTGGAATCTTTTTTTTATCCTGTGTTTTTAATCTGATTGAATTTCTCTTTATTTTACTATCTACTGTTTTGTTTCATTTATTTTATTATATGCATTATACATATTATTGTTGTTGTTGTTATCTATTTTTAAATGCCATAATTTTTTGTATTTATTTATTTATTCTTCTGATTTTTTTTTTTAAAAACCTTTTGTTTTGCATGTTTTTATTTATTTGTTGCCTTTTGATTGATCTGTTCATTTTATTTTGTTTTTTTTTATTTTATCTAATATTTATTTTACATGTATTACTATTGTTGTTGTTGTTGTTGTTGTTGTTGTCGTCGTCAGTGCAGACAGTGGTGTGGTGTAATGTGTCCTGAGGGTTTTGTGGTTATCTGAGTCCTGCAGACACACTGGAGCTTCACTTCCTGTTTTATCTCTGAGCGACACAATATTTGTTGTTTTCTTCTCTTTATGTGTTTACAGTGAACAGAGACGACAAACAACAACAACAGAACCACTGGAGGCTTTCACACAAATACGTGCAGAACATTTCCAAAGTTTAACAGTTCATGACGACGTGAACTCTCTGTTTTCTGCCTGTGACCCACTTCAGACCCACTGAAGTCTTATCAGCTGTAGACCGGCGGGGCGTCACCGGTTCCTAAAGTCATCTTGAGTCCAAACATCCGTCTGACTCATCAGAAGTTTCGGTTTCAGACTCAGACTGTCTCCTTGAGGAGCTCGTCTTCAGTCGTGTTGTGGTTTTCTCACAGTGTTTCATTTAAAGAGGAACCAGTGACGCTGCCTGCAGCTGTCAGAACCTCCTCGTTATTTTCTTCATACATCGAGGTTTTTAAAAAGAATATTGATTATTGCTGTCATGCTTTTCTGCAGGCCTCTCAAACAGCAGCACAGTGCTGAGTCGGCATTTTGATAAATAGAATTTATATCTACATTCAAAATAAATAAATCTATTTAAAAAATATCTTTAAAAAATGTGAACTACTCTAACACTGGCTGCTTTTGTTTGTTTACTTTGTTGTGATTTTACTACATATTGAGTGTAATTTAATTAGATTTTTTACCATTTTTCAATTCCTAACATACTTGTTTCCCTTTAAATAGCTGCATGTCTGTAAAACTAACGGTGACGTTCAGCTGATTT
>NW_007578609.1:31961-44525 GCF_000690725.1 Stegastes partitus
GTCTGATCACTTCCAGGATCTTCTCTCCTCATGAGCTTCATGATTCAGCAGCTGGAGGACAGAGGCGCCGAGTTGGTTTTGTTTTCCTGCTTTTAAACGAGATCTAAAACTAATCATGAGGCTGTTTCTCAAACTAAAAACACTGATTCAGCACGACGGTGATTACTCAGCAGAAAAACGCAGCAGGAGCAGACGAGTCCTCCTGCACTGACCAAGTCCTTAAAGCTGACTTTAAATATATTAAAGCTGCTGAAGGACAGAATGATGAAAACATAAAACGCAAAATGATCAGAAATGGAAACAAAACGATGCAAAACAACAACACAAGAAGAAGCAAACTGATGTGAAATAATCACAAATGAACATCTAAGGACTGAGATAAAGCAGAAATATGAATAAAATGTGTTGCTTTGTGTCACCTGCACAACTCGAACACAGACGATGAAATACCTGCAAAACACACAAATGCGTCGATGTTCTGAGCAGGTAGAAGCTACTTAAGGAGAAAAAACCAACAATCATGTCCTCATTCTGAGAGCAGCTTCACTTCAGGTGCACTTTATTCTCATTTACAGAGCAAACAGTTTGTTGAGCTGATGTTTGCTCTGCCATCGACTCGCTGCACGTAGACGCTGGTGCAGGAAACATCAGACGTTACACAGAACCAAAGCGTAGAGCGTTTCCTCTTCTATTCAGTAAAAGTGTTAAAACAAGTCACTGGAGAAGCATCCGAGAAAAGCTTCAGATGCTGCAGATAAAAAAGAAGCTTGAGAGGAAAGACGACAGGACGACATTGAAGAAAGCTAACAGAACATCACAACATGCTGAGGTCTGAGGTTACAGTGATGCTGAAGGTCTGCTGAACATCTCAGTGATTCATGTCCAGTCATCACCTTCAGTAGAGCTTCTCTGACGGATCTGTTCCTGATACAGAGCCGATAAAAACTATTCACCCCCCGAGGAAGGATTTCCCTTTGATTACATTTTAAACATGGACTCATGGTCGATTTAATTTGGCTTTTTTTTTGCTGCATTCATTCACCCTCTACCTTCACAAGGCTTCCAGGCTGCTGCTGAGAAGATCCCCACATCATGATGCTGCCACCACCGTGCTTCATCATGACGCTGCCACCGCCGTGCTTCATCATGATGCTGCCACCACCGTGCTTCATCATGACGCTGCCACCACCGTGCTTCATCATGATGCTGCCACCACCGTGCTTCATCATGATGCTGCCACCACCGTGCTTCATCATGACGCTGCCACCACCGTGCTTCATCATGATGCTGCCACCACCGTGCTTCACAGTGGGGACGGTGTGTTTGTGATGACGTGCAGTAACATAACATCTAGTCTGATGGCCATAAAGCTCCATTTTGGTCTCCTCAGACCAGAGAACCTTCTTCCAGGTGACTTGAGAGTCTCCACATGTCTTCTTGATGGCCTCCCTCTCTAGTCTCTGTCTTATACAGTCACTCAGGTTTTGAGGACAACCTGCTCCATCCAGGACACTAATTGAAAAGCAGAAGTCAGGAGACGGACACAAGAAACCTCTACGCTACCGAGTATCTCCTGGAGTCCAGTAAAGTCCATCATTAATGGAAGGAACATGGAACATGAGTAGATCTGACTAGAGCAGAACGTCCTCAAAGACTGAGTGACCGACCAAGAAGGAGACTAGTGAAGGAGGCCACCAAGACTCCTGTGACTCTGAAAACTTCCAAGGGGGGTGAACACTTTTTGTCGTCCTGTATCTGAGTCTCTGCCGGGTGTCGGGTTCATCTCTGCTGTCCCGTCTCGGTGAAGTCCAGGTTGATCCCGGACAGCAGCTCTCCTCCACAGCTTCTGTTCAGCAGCTCCTTCAGGGCTTCGTTCACGTCGTTGTTGAAGACGGTGGAGAAGCTGCAGTTGGGGTAACCTCCGCCACCTCCGTCCAGGGGAAAGGACCCCATCACCTCCTGCACCCACCTCAGCTCGTTGCTGAGCTCCACTCGCAGGGCGTCGAAGTGGTTCTGCCTCTCCTGGTAGCGGTCGCTGACGGCGCTGAGGCTGCAGCCGAAGGCCTGCATGTCGTCCTGCAGGCTCCTCTTCAGCGCCTCCACCTTACGGAACTCGTAGCGGATCTGGGAGAGCTCGTGGCGGACGCCCTCGCTCTCCTCCCGGTACCAGGCCTCCTTGTCGTTGTAAATGGACACCATGGCGTCGATGTCCTCCTGCAGGGAGTCGTGGGCCGTGGCCAGGCTGACGAAGGAGCTCTCCATCTGGTCGATGTCCTCCACCACCTGAGCGAAGCGCTCGAAGTTCACGTAGGTGTTGTTGGGCGGCATGCTGGAGTGGGACTTGATGGTGTACTCCCGGAGACGCTTCGTCTTCAGCTGGCGACGCTCGCGCTTCTTCGGCTCGAGGGATTTATTTTCCTCTTTGTGCTCGTTGGACTGAAAGAATTAAAGAAGGCAGAGTCAGAAACTGTCCTGCAAGAAGATGTAGATCCTGATGCAGAGAGCTGTGACTGATTGGTCTGAGCACTTAGTTCCTATTATACTCACAACACAGCAGGACGGGGATCAACATCACACCATGAAATGTCTTATCTGGTAGCATGAAACTGTTAAATCATTTTATTTAGCAGCACAGAACTATTAAATCTTCTTATTTTTAGACACAAAACTGTTAAATCATCCTTTTTTTGCAGCTTAAAACTATTAAATCATCTTATTTTGTTGTATGAAGTCGTCTTATTGTGCAGCCTAGAACACTTTGCAGCACGAACCTGTTAAATCCTGTTATTTTGTCTTGCTTAGAATATGAAACTCTTAAATGATCTTATTGTGCTGCATGAAACAGAAGAAAACATTTAGTTTGTACAGTTTTTGGGCTTTTATTTTGGTGATTTGTTTTAAAGAAAACGTGTTTTTCAAACCCACTCTGCAGAAAGTTTAGTTTTAAACACGTCTGCACAGATTTATGTAAAAACTGAAGCATCAGACTGTGAATGTTGTCGCTCATTTGTCGTTATTTCGTCTCTCTGTGAAGTTCTGGTTCTGTACTGACATGACCTGTTACACCATAAATATAAAACAAACTTCACCTTGATCCACAGGTGGCTCAGAGCTCACTGTGCCAAGAGTGCTAACCATGATAGCTATGCTAACTGTGCCAAGAGTGCTAACTATGCTAATTGTGCCATCAGTGCTAACCATGGTAACAGTGCTAACTATGCTAACCATACTAACTATGCTAACTGTGCTAACCTTGCTAACCTTGCTAACAGTGCCAACCTTGCTAGCCATGCTAACTGTGCTAACCTTGCTAACCATGCTAACTGTGCTAACCTTGCTAACCATGCTAACTGTGCTAACCTTGCTAGCCATGCTAACTACAGATTTATGTAAAAACTGAAGCATCCGACTGTGACTATTGTTCATTTGTCTGTAAAGTTCTGGTTCTGTACCAACTGACTGGACTCAGTTACACCATGCATACAAAACAAAGCTCACCTTGATCCACGGGTGGTTCAGAGCGTCCTGGATGGTTAATCTCTTCCTGGGAGACAAAACAGAAGGCCTGGTATGAATGTGATGAGTGCCACAGAGACAACAACAGCCTGACTGACTGAACAGCTCCTTTACTTCTTGTCCTTCTCCAGCAGCTGGCTGATGAACTTCTTGGCCAGGTCGCTGGTGTGGCAGAAGAACTCCTCGTCGAACTCGTAGTTTATGGCCGAGATGTTTCCCAGAGTGTCCTGTTTGGTTTCTCCCAGGAAAGGAGAAGCTCCGCTGAGCCTGGAACAGACCGGAGGCGGTTAACATGTGACCAGATGTTATATTATTTACAGCGTGGTGCTGATGCGGTTTGACTTGCAGGATGTAGGTGATGACCCCGATGCTCCACATGTCGGCCTCCAGACCCAGCGGCTCGTAGTTCACGATCTCTGGAGCTGAAAACACAGAATAACGAGTTCTGCTTTATTCCGTCCTAAAGTCCCTCTTAACCTTAAATATCAGGACAGACTGAAGGATCTCCTCTGAACTTCACGTTTGTCGGCACATTTTAAACGATTGTTGGTGAATTTGTTCGACTTGAAGCTCCTCAATCCTCCAACTTCTGATTTCTCCACAAGACAACTGGAACTTTTCCTTTTAAAGTTTGTTGGTTTTAAAGTTAGTTTGTATTTTTTTTAATTAGTTTAGATTATTTTATTCTTCACTTTAATTTATGACCTTATTAGTAATTTTTCATGTTTATTTTATTTTTTAGTTCTATTAATGTAACATCCAATTCAGCATTTTATTCATGATTTCTTTAATAATTACTAATTATTTATAGCATTTTTAAAAATAGATTTTTATTCATGATTTCTTTTATTATTTATAAATTATTCATAGTTTTTAAAAATAACTTTATTTATGATTTTTTTATTAATTATTCATAGTTTTTTAAAATATATTTTTTCTATGATTTCTTTATTATTTTTGAATTTGTTTTTTATTTTATTTGAGGATTCCTTAATTATTTTTACTTTTTAATTTAGAAGGTGTATCTTTATTTATTGTCTTTATTTACTCATCTTGAATTTTGTTTTACTTTTAAAAACAGTATTTCTATTATTTAATTATTAGTTTGACATTTTTTTCATCTTGATCTCTGTATTCTTTATTAATTTTAATATCATCAAAAGTTCCTGTTTTCTTTTTCATTGTATGTTTGTTGGTTGTCTGTCTTATTCGTTGTCTATTTATGGAGTGTTATTTCATTTACCATCTTCTTTTTCCCCTTTTCTTACTTTTTTATTTCTTTAATTTGGATGTTTTAAGTATTTAATGTTATTTTATGCTAAAAGATCTTCAGAGGTTCATCTTTGTTTTCTTCCCTTTTTTTTTATATTTTTTATTTCATCTATTTATTGTAATTTATTATATTTTATTTAACAACAAGTTTATGTGTTTATTCTTCTTTCCTCTTATTTTTTATTTAGAGTGTGATTTTATTTTATTTATCATGATCTTTTCCTTTTGCGTTTTTTATTCTTAATTTTATTTGTTTTATTTTAAATGATCTTTTCGTCTCTTTTTGCTTTTTTCTCATTTCTTACTTTCTTATTTGATCAGTTGTATTTTATTTAAAATTATGTTTTTTTCCTTTTTCTTTATTTTATCAGCGTGAAAGATAAAACAAGACGGACACATGTTAAATTTAACAGGACGAACCCAGAGAACAGTCAGACGGACTTCTGTCGGACTTTTCCTTATTTCTGGGCGATAACATTAAACATGACGACGTTCGATCTGGACCATTTAAAGTCCGTCAGTCTGAACTCTGCTGCACTAACAGCAAACACATCAAACCTTCTCACCTACAAACTCTGGAGTCCCGAAGATGTTTTTGAATTCGACTCCGGCTTCGATTTTATGAGCGAGACCGAAGTCGATGAGTTTGATTCTGGGCAGCGGAACGTTCTTGTCCAGCAGCATGATGTTCTCCGGCTGCACACGAGAGAACGACAAAACCACAAGAACACATTTTATTTATTATGGAACAGCTGACGGCTCCAACAAACCACAAGTGTTTTGTTATTGTTGCTGTTGTTGCTAATTTTGAATGATTTTGAATTTGAATGCTTGTTGTCAGCCGTGTTTGTCTGCAGTGAGGCTGAACCATGAACCAGCTGTTGCCTCTACACGTCACGGCTGCAACTCAAACATGCAGAACGTCTTCTTGGACAAACCTTGAGATCGAAGTGGGCGATCTTCCTGGAGTGGAGGTAGTTGACTCCCTCCAGGATCTGCTTGATGAACTGAGTGGCCTCCTCCTCGCTCAGAGACTCCTTCTGGGCCAAGAAGTCGAACAGCTCGCCGCCGGAGACCCTGGAACCAAACATTTCACATTTCACATGTCGCCCCGTCGCTGACAGCCGCAACAGATAACTTCTCACACGGTTCCGTTTAATAAAATCATCCAACATCTCAGCAGAACAGAGAAAACAGGTTGATCCTCCCATTAGTCCTGTTCAGGCCTCAGAGGAACCGACCAGCACCTGGACTACATTCAGCTGCTGAGAGCTTCTACTGAAGGACCAGTTCTGATACCTGGAATAGAGTTTGTACTTTTACTCAGAGCACTTCTTCCACCACTGATGGAGACACAACATGACAAAGAGACATCAAACAACCGCCAAGTGTCGTAAAAAACGACACAAAACGACCACAAAGACACAAACTGAGCAACACAAAGCCTGGAGTCTGCCAGGCTCACACTGATCTGAACTACTGGACATAACAGTGATGGGCTCACAGCTCCAGGATCAGAACCACGTCGGTCCGGTTCTCGTAGACGTCGTGCAGCGTCACGATGTTGGGGTGCTGGATCTGCTGCAGGATGTCCACCTCCCGCTCGATCTCCTCCCGCCGAACGCCTCGAGAGCTGGCGATGCTCTGACGCTTCTTTATGAACTTGGCGGCGAACTCCAGACCGGAGACCTTCTCTCTGCACTGCTTCACGATGGCAAACTGTCCACTGGAACAGAACCACAGGAGGACCTGGGTCAGCAGGTCAGGACCAAAACACTGAATCCTTCTGGACCACATGGAGCCCAGTCTGGTCCGTAGATCCAGTACGGACTCAACAGCTGAACACATACACTTACACATGCACATACATGCAGTAATGACGACGTACAGTCGTGACTCGATGACGCTAAATGTAAAACCTTCTTCTATGTCGGATATCAAGGCTGTGGGATTGTCCAGACGGAGGTCCAGATACGAGGAGGGCTTGATGCTGGAAGGCTCATTAGTTGTTCATTATTGTTCATAGTTGTTATAATAACTAGTGTGTTGTTAGAACACGACGCATCGCTGGACTTCAGCCTAACTGACTGGTGAGCTGGTGCACGTTCGGCCACTTCCACCCCGGGGCAGCGCTCTGACGGGGTGGAAGTGTCCAGAACACACAGGCAGTACTTGGCTGCTGATGCTAGTTTAGTTAGCGCTCACACTTCTGTTTCCTCCATCGGTGGCGGCGGGGGAGTGGCAGATACGCTCCACCGTTACCATCCATGTTTACTTCCATAAACACTGAGCACGCTCGCTGCGTGTGACGTCGTCGTGTCCTCTTGTGCGCATGCGGGACACTTTTGGCTCGTATGAAGTTCACACAGCAGATCACATACAAGTCGCATTGAACTGGAAACGTGAAGGAAGTCACAAAGAAATCCTCATTGAGCATCAAGTCCTGCAGTGTGAACGTAGCCAATCTGTGGGATTGTTCAGTCAGATAATACGCCGTCATCCTGATTGGTGACATTAAATGTCATGTTGGAGTCACAATCCAAGGCTGTCGCTATGTTAAGGCTGTTTTTATGGGTTCTGTTCGTTTTTCCTACAAACCTGTCAGATAGCAGGTTTAGGATTGTTAAGGGTTGATTATCGGGTCGTGACTGTCCTTAGATTCCTACAGAGTCAGACTGTGTGATGGAGAAACTGAGGAAACATTAAAGTTTCTGAAAAGCTGCATATCTTCACTCGTTGTCCACTTTAATGGAAACTCCATGTTTCTGTCTGTTTTATTGTCGGATGTGTTCAGTCGGACTTCCGGCTGCTTTGTGATCATAGTTCATGTTTTCCCACCACAGGCCGAATCTATTCATATCACACATCAACACAACAACACATCACAACCTAAGAAGAGGAGTTCAGACTGTGATTCCCTGATTGCTGTGCAGCTGCATGTGTGAAGGGTTTGTAAGCCAACACCGTACTTCCTGGTCCGCAGCCACACACAGCCGACAGAACCGCCGCTAAAGATAGAAGACGCCTTTAAAAAGCAGCCGTCTCGTCTGACAGCACGCTGCAGCAACACGACTCGCTTGTTTCCATCTTCTCCTGCTGCTGGGTTCATGCACACATCAGTTAATGATTCGGTGTCATTTTCATACAGTTTGCAGAACAACGGTTAGCGAGCGGGTCGGTGGAGGACCAGCAGGGCTTCAGAACAACGACACTGTGAAGGTTCCAGTTTAATAAATGAAGGTCGGCTCATCCTGAGACTCTCTGTTCAGTTAGAACACGTGTTCATCAGACAGCTCTTCCTGATTACATCTAAGTTTTAAGTTTTATAGCTTCTTGTTCTGTTTTCTATGATTATTTTATCTCAATTTTAAATGTATGTTACTGGAAAGCGCTTTGAAACGTGCTCTATAAATAAAGTTTATTATTATAATTATGACTTCTATGTAGAATTCTGCTGCAAAAAAGGCAAAAGAAGCTCATTTATTCTGCAGCAGCAACAACACAACGTGTTCATTGTCTATATGTAGTTTATTTTCACTAAACTTTTCATATTTTTGCACAAGTCCTCGTGTGTCCAGGACGTAGACGTGCAGATTTATCATAAACACGTTGTTTAGAGTGAAATTTGAAATATACTTTAAACAAGTTTCCTGGCTGTCACTGAACCAGGACGCTCTGAGCCGTGGCTCACTTTCTAGTTTAACTGTCCGTTATTTACACGCTTATTAGAGGAACTTTGTTTGTCCTGCCAGCTCACATTCACATGTTTGTGGTACAAAACTAGTCCTCAGGTCCCGTTTGTTTTAAAGAAAAAGCCGAATAAATAATAAGTACAACAGAACGAGAGCAAAGTATCAGTAAAAACACAGAAATAGAAGTGTAGTGAGAAATAAAACGGTCAGACTTTCCTGCTGTGACTGTGCTGATGCTGTTTCTCTGTTTATCAGGTTGATGTGATTCATCAACAAACCCTCAGAAAGCTCCACATTTCTCTTTTCTTTGTACTAACTTGTCCGTCATAACATTGTGTTTTAACTGAATTACCTAAATTAATAGTTAATGCAGAGAAAGAAATTCAGACCAGGTCGTGTTGTCTGAGCAGCACTTTACCTTTAAAAGTGATTAATTAATGATAAATGGTGTCATTATGTCCACTAATAAACACTCATTTCTCTGGTCCTGGTGGAGCAGCTGCTGCTTTCTGATTCACATTAAAACACTGTTCGTCATTAAATCACAATAAAACAGCTGCAGACTGAAGAACCAGAGGCACTGAGAGCAGGTTCTTACCTCCCCAGCTCCTCACCGATCTCATAGAAGTCCTCCACCTTCTGCTGCTTGAATAAATCCATTTCTGCAGTTTTCACTCTCAGAATAAATCTTCAGTTTTCATTTCTGTCAACCTGAAATCAGACAGCACAGGTTTTTATCAACCTGTAGCACAGCAGAAAGCTGAATAACCCTCATGATCGGTGTTGGTAGTGAAGGTGAATGAGGGTTTTTAATAGACTGTGAGCCTGCTGTAAATGTCACTGCATCAACAGCTGATCTCTGCTCTAAACACTGAGCAAAGTCACGAACTAAAGGTTTTATCAAAGTGTAATCCAGAATTAAACAGCATGCAGTGAGTATAAATGTCTTACCGTTTTAAAATACTCCATGTCCTCCAGCTCCGTGCCTGTCTGCTGACTTGTGTCCTCCAGACCACGAGGAATCTGCAGTGAACCGACACATGTCGCGCCTCAGCCACATACAGAACTCCATTAAGAAAACCACCAATTTAAGAATACGCTGCTCATAGACACAATGACTATGTAGATCTGAAAATTCAAAATAAATCCTATTAAACATTATTATTCATGTATTTATTTGAAGCCGAATTAAAAATAGTACGATAAGGACTAGGACAATGTCCCAAATGTATCGAATCAAGTCGTGTTTTTGCAGATATCTTTGTAAACATTTATTTTACCGTTTTTATAAACGAGGTCTGGCAGCAGAGTGTGCGCGCTCTCGTCTCTGCGCTCGACCACCTGTTAGGCGCGCGCCTGAAACTATGACACCTGTTGCCTCGCGCGCAGCAGCTGCAGTGTGAATGGAAAATGTCGTTTTAAAAATATATGTTGCCATTAAAACGTCTATTTTCTGTCATTCTGTGACAATAAATCAACGTCTCACAGCTGATATGTAGATTTATATTTATATTTGTGCTGATTCAGCTTCTGACTACAGGCTGTACGTGTTGCTTTTTCTGTTTTTATATTAAGCGTAAATAGATAAAAGCAAAAGCACTTTCTATATTTAAATATTGCACAATTTAGCACTTTTTTTCCATTTTAAATCAGATGTAAAATCAGTTTATTGGTCCTGTATGTGAACACAGAGAAGTAATCTGACTCTGACGTTTAATCAGCTCTTAAAATACTATTTAAAAAAAGAAAGAAACATACATAACAGCATCATATATAGTACAATATATCCAGTATATACAGTATGTATAGTATATAAAGATATGCAGTATATACATGTACATGTACAGTATATTCTATATATATGCTGTCTGACCATTTGTAAACTAAAATGTGTCACACAGAGTAAATGAAACCACAATAAATAAAACTGGTTAAAAAATGTTTTTGGTATTTTTAGTGATTTTATGGTTGTGGTGCTGCCTCATGTCCTCTGTAGGGGGCGCCACCGCCCCTTGATGAAGGAAGACCCTCTTTTATTAAATACATCAGGTCTTTTTTCTGTTTTTTGACTTTTACCACCTTTGATTTGTTACTTGCTCCTCAGATGTGTGTGAAGATGTAAAACAAAACACACAGAACAGTCCAACCACAGAGCAAACAGGCAACAAGGGAAACGTGTGAAGGTTCAATCTGGGACGAGGAACTCAGATAGTAAAATGCCAGCGTGGCCTCAGTGGGAGGCCGAGCAGATAGACGGAAACAATAACAGCATTCAGACACACGCCAACAGAAATAGTCAAATGAGGCGCCTCTTCTTCCTCTGACGGCTCACCTGAGCGGCAGCCGCTCACCTGCACGGCTCCGAGGATGGAGAGGAGTCCGGGTTCTGGAGGCCTGAAGGACCTGGTTCTGAGGTGGTTCACCGAGACTCAGGCCCCCAGCATCCTGCACCACGGGAGCTTCCCCAACTGGTTCCAAGGCCTGGCTGCCAGGAAGTAAGACCGACAGGAGTTTAAACCTTCTGCTGCAGAAACTTTGCTCTGAGCTCGTCGGTTTCAGTTCTGCTCTTTTATTGGCGGTGATTTGAATACATGTCTGCAGCTGCTGCACTCACTTCATGGTTTCAGTGTTTCTGGAGACGTGCAGCGGTGGGAGATCATTTCTGCTTCTGCACTGTGAAGAAACCAACACAAAGCAGTGGCAGCAGTTGTGTGTTTAAGTGTATAACACACAAATATGACTTAAAAACTGTCGACAAACGGGTCGGAACAGCTCAGCTTTATGAGTCACCAGCTACAGATCATTAACAAGAACCAACACTGCAGCAGCTTGTGTCTCTTCATCGTCAGTTTGTGTGTCTCTGTTGTCTTTGTTTAGGTCATTTCGTGCCTCTCTTCACATCACTTGTGTGTCTTTGTGGTCATTTTTGTGTTGCTGCGTGCTCATGTTGTGGCTCTTTATCACCATCGTGTGTTTCATGTTTTGGTCATTTTGTCTTGTTTTGTGTCTTCTTGGTCATTTCATGAGTCTCTGTCCTCATTTAATGTCTCTTCACGACCATTTGTTCCCTTTTGTCGTCGTTTTGTGTGTCTTTATGATCATTTGGTGTCTCTTTTAGCATTTTGTCTCTTTTTGGTCATTTTGTGTTTTACTTTGTGTTTTTTGTTTCACTAGTTTGGTTGTTTTGTGTCTATATTTGGCCTTTTTGTGTCTCTGTGTCTATCTTGTGTGCCTTGCTGGTCATTTATTGTCTCTTTAGTGTCTTTCTGTGGTCATTTTGTGTTCATTTTTTGGTAGTTTTGCATTATTTTTGTGCCATTTTGTTTGATTTTTGGATCATTTGTGTGCCTTGCTGGTCATTTATTGTCTCTTGATGCTTGTTTAGTGTCTTTCTGAGGTCATTTGTGCTGCTTCATGGTAGTTCTCTGTCTGTTTGTCATCATTTCATGCCTTTCAGATCATTTTCTGTGTTTTTGTGGCCGTTTTATCTTCACAGCTGTGTTGCTCAGAGGTTTCCTGTCGTTTTTACATCTGATTTGTGTAACTGGCTGTGTTTGGGCTGCAGGGATGCAGAGGATCTGCTGAGAGATAAAGCTGTGGGCTGCTTTCTGATTCGCCTCAGCGATAAAGCCGTGGGCTACATTCTGTCCTACAGGTGAGGAACAACCACGTCGGCTTAAATGAAGCCGGTTCTGTGTTCTGATCGTCTTCTGCCTCCTCAGAGGACACGACAGGTGTCGACACTTCGTCATCACCCAGAACCAGGACGGACAGTTTGTGATCTCAGGAGACAGCCAGACGTTCAGCAGCCTGCTGGAGCTCATCGAGCACTACAAGGTCAGCCCCATCCAGCCCTTTGGAGAGTACCTCACCTGCAGCTGCTACCAGGTGAGACAGCTCAGGTGTCCACTGTGAAGACACACCTTTAGTTCTCCAACAACTCTCATCAGATTTTCAGGACAAACAGAGTTTCAAAGTGGCTTGTTTTGTATTCCTGCATCAGTTTATATGTTTTCCATGTTCCTGAACAGAGAACGTTGATCCTTCAGTCTTTAGTTTCCACTGACTGACTCCTGGAACTCTG